>NW_013563800.1:0-50000 GCF_000499605.1 Eimeria maxima | reverse complement strand
ATTAAGAATAAGTTAAAGGAAGAACAAAGCAGCAAAAGAAGAGGCAACAGAACTTAGCGATGCGTCACGACGAGGCCCCCTACACACAGCGGAAGGCTCCAAACCCTCGGCTCAAGGGTTTAGGGTTTAGGGTTTTGTCGCTAGGGTTTAGGGTTTAGGGCTTAAAATAGTTTATTTTAAAGAAAACACTAAGTAGAAGAAAGAGAAGAAGTTAATTTGTCATGAATACGATCTATAAGGCATGCCTTGGGGCTGTGCGCTCCTTGGGGGGTGGTAGTAATACAGGGCTTGGGGGTTTGTTGTATGTGACGGGAGAGGTACGAGTAGGGTTGTATAATTAGGTATTTAATTAAATTTATTAATGTATATTATTTATATTAATTAAATATAATTGTTTTATTAGTTTTATGGTCATATTCAAGAAAAAAATGCCTTGGATACAACACCTGTAGTGTACAGGCACTACTATATATAGCTCTGGTGTGATCTCTAGTAGCTTATTGACTGTATAGAGAATAAATAATAAATAAATTTATTATTAGGGCATTATTAAGTATATAAAGGAATTAATACTGCTAAATGTTCTAAGAATTGGGTACTATAGATAGATACAATCATAATTTAGTACGGTTATACTGTAGTGCGTAGGCACTACAATAGAGCTCAGGCGTACCCTCAAGAGGCATCCTATCATGTATAAGAATAAATACTATTCAATATATAAGGAATTAGAAGACTTTTACATAAAAGAGCAGCAAAATTAGAGCAGTGTGCTCGCCAGCGGGCACCCTGCTTGGAGCTGAGTGCTGCGCTGTCGCTGCGACGGAGAGACGGAGCCGCCGCCCTCGACGAGGATGGTCGGGCATCAGCTGTATTATTCTGAGGTTTTTTTTCCGTTTTTTTTCCGAACAATAAAAGGAATTGAATGGTAATTATGGTTGTTAATTGTATTTATTAGAGTTTTATAACGAGAATTGTAGAATCGTATTGACGGCGTACCGCGAGCTGCTCGATACAGGGAGCATATACCGAGTATAGGTAGGTAGGTAGGTAGGTAGGTACAATGGCATCCAGCAGCACCGGCCTATTAGTTCCATTAAGGACTCCCATAGATAACCATCAATTGGCACCATATTCTCCAATAATGTATAACAAAACAGCTATGTCCACACTTAGACCTGAGGATGGGAAGAAGATGATGCCTTTCCTTCGTCATGCACAACTTGCACTTGACCAGATAGGAATACCTAAGGAGAAACAAGGGCAAACAAAATGCGTGCATACATGAATGGAGAAGCACTTATGTGGTGGTTTATTCTATACGATATGAAGAAAGATATGAAGAATTGGGAAGAAATTATGCATGCAATGATAGATATTTTCTGCCCAAAAGAACAAATACTTGCACGTATAGCTATATTAAGATGGGAGGGAAATGGAGAAAAATATATATCTGAATTCGCAGGAGTATTGGATCAGGGAGAAATATTTCCTAAGGAAGAGGAAGTTGATTTATTTTTAGCTAAAAAAAACCAACAACTATGTTACTGATGGTGACACATCAAGGTCAGCGCAATGAGGCGGCTGACACATTGAGGACACTAGTACGAGCATGGGACCGTCGAAGAAGAATCAGGCAGTATTTGGATAGTCTGCGTCGGACTGTTGAATCCCCCTTGCCTAATAAGGAAGGAGCAACAAAATAATAATAATAGGCGAAATTATCAGGATAGGCGAATAGTATCAAGAAGGGATTCTTATCCTTGTTTCAAGTGTAAGGGCAAGGGGCACGTTGCCTATCAATGCCCCTCCATACAAGAGGATTCACGTAGTACAGGGGAGATGTGTCGGAAATGTGGGGGTATAGGGCATTATGCTAAGAGCTGCCCTTCTTCGTGGAATATATGGAGTCGGGCCAGTACCCAGACCCGAACACAAGGAAAGATGTCTGAATTATGCTTGAATATCTACTACAACCAGTTGGAGCTCCCATAATTATAGAACTCTTGCTAGAGCAGAGGGCACCTTATACCGTGAGGGCTGCCCAACGCCTCAGGAAATTTCAACCTAACTGCCTGCACAAACTGGAAGCTGAATGTACTTCAAGGCACCACGCATGCCCAATTACTGGCATACAAACTAATAAGATATTGCAAAGGATATAGAATAGTTTACTTGAACTCGTTGTTCCTCATGACCAGTAAGTAGTCCGTTGTCGTGGCCTAGCATCCATTACTCATATGCAGAGGCCACTTATGAAGAAGATGCGGTGACTGTTTTCTTTGATTCCTCCTGTGATGTGTGAGCTTCTCTTCTGTCTTCTTGTCGACCACAATTTCGTGTAGATTATATTTGCGGTAAGGCAAATATAATCTAAAGGGATTATTTGGCTGCATGATAAGTATGCATGCATGCATACTTGCCTCCCGGAGAGGGAATTGAAATATAATACAAAATTGGTTATTCAAATTGCTTGCAACAAAATTGTCAGATTGGCATCCAACGGCGGTCACAAAGAAAGTTGGGAGGCGAAGATAATTTCTTTCGCCATACACGTGCGCACTACTTTATGCACTGTGCTCATATACATGCAATAAAAATCAATACAAATTCAAGAACGTGCCTGTGGGTGGGGGTGGCTTCTCTGTCCGCATCACCGGTGCAGAGAATACTAAATTCTCTATTTACCCGCCAGCCTGAATTTTTTTTAAAGATACTCTTGTATACCCCCTTGCCATGTGCACTAACTACTATTGACTGCATCTAGTAGCTTGGCAACGGCTTCTGCTACGTGTCAACAGGACATCCATGCATCCCTCCCATGTATTCGTCTAGGATTGTCCCTTCTCATAACGTCTTCCCTCAATCATCTTGTTCCGACTAGGCCTCCCTGCAAAACCACACAAGTCAAACGCAGCAAGAATCCAATAAAGCCCTCCTCCCTTGTCCTACGCAGTTGCTGTGACTATACTATCCCCTACTCTAACAACCTATCTGGTGCGAACTCTACTCAATCCACAGCACTAACCAACGTCAAGAACACGCATTTTCAACCGTCAACTAAGCAACAGGACAGGATGGGTGTATGCAAGTGGTAGCGCACGTAGGAAAGTGACGCTTAAGAACATCCAACACCTCTCCGAATAGATGCTTGTACTTGGAGACCTGTTGTGGATCAACATTGTCGTCAAATTGAGGATTTCCGTAGTACCCACGGGTGTAGCCCGCCAGGCGCAGTCGATGGCCAAGAACTTGGCCGGTGCTATCAACATTATGACCTGACTCCTCACACTCGTTGATATATTGAAGCACCTTCTGCATCCACCGGATCCTTGTTGCCACTTCCTTTGGGCCCAGAACACCATGACCACGTGCCGGTGGGAGGACGACAATTGCTCTGAAAGCGGCGTCTACCACTTTTTCAACATCATCTGAAGATTCGTCGGTGCCCCAGTGGCGCTTAATGATATCCTTCATCTTATCGAATAGAGAATTGAAGTCGGTGAGCTGTTCGAGAGTGACACTGTCGTCGAATTCAGGTCTATCGTAGTAACTGACGCAATCACTTGCCAGGCGCAGTCGATGACCAAGAGTTTGGCCGGTGCTATCAACTTTATCATCTGATTCCTCACATTCTTCGATAAGCTGAAGTACCCTCTCCATATATCTGATTCTTGTTTCCACCTCCTTTTTACCCAGAACACCACGGCCACGTGCTGGTGGGAGAATGACACTTGCTTTTAGAGCGGCTTCTACAACTTTTTCTGCATCATCTGAAGATTCGTCGGTGCCCCGGTAGCGCTTAAGGGCATCCTTCAACTTATCGAATGCAGATAAATAGTCGGTGAGCTGTAGGAGAGTAACACTGTCGTCGAATTCAGATCTGTCGTAGTAACTGGCGCAATCATCTGCCAGGCGCAGTACATGACCAAGAGTTTGGCCGGTGCTAGCAACTTTATCATCTGATTCCTCACATTCTTCGATAAGCTGAAGTACCTTCTCCATATATCTGGTTCTTGTTTCCACCTCCTTTTTACCCAGAACACCAGGGCCACGTGCTGGTGGGAGAATGACACTTGCTTTTAGAGCGGCTTCTACTATATCTGCTACATCGCTTGAAGATTCTCCAAAGGATGGCTCCCCTGTTCTACTGATCCCATCACTAACTTGGGAATCTCCGGCAGCTTGCTTCCGGAACCGGGTCGCGGCAATCACAGAGCTCGCGAGACGAAGCAGCGATGTTAGAAGGCTAACCGGCGAGGAAGGCCGGGCTTCGGTAGATGTTGTTTCGGCAGGTGACTGCTGGGCAGGTTGTTGTTCTGTATTTGAAACTCCATCTTCATGACTCGGAATGGAAGAAACTCCTTGGGGAGAAATCTCGGGAGCATTAGAACCCTCCGCAACGAACACGGTCAGATACGCTGCTGCTGCAGCAATTGCAATGGAACGCACCATCTTAATATCCTAGGGTATGCCTTCTAAACAACTCAAAAACAAAATAAAGTTAGAAAGTAACGGATTCTTAGCGCAAGTAATACTTAAAAAGTTGTTATGGTTGCCAGGCAAGACACTCAAGGTGCAACGCGAGACCGATGCTCGCGGGAAGGGCTACCAGCATTATGCTTTCCCAAGCAACAGAGCCCGCTGTTCGACTGGTCCCCCATAAAGGGGGGATTTTACAGTTCATGATTAATATTAAATGTTGCATTACATATAATTCAAAATTAATATTAATCATGGGCTTGTTTGGGTCCTTCCTCGCATTCACCGTGTTGTTGTCTTTCACTAACTCTACATGCCTCTAGCAACTGCCCAACGGGTTGGCTCACCGTTCCCGTCGAGTTGAGGCGGATTAAACATTGTACTCACTAAGCTTTTATCATACTTTTTTTTTATATTGTCAAGTGTCTGGACACTTGACAATATAAAACAGTATAAAGATACAGAGGTATTTGTGGCGTGCCGCTGTTTTTGAGACTGTTAGGCTGTCAAAGAACTGGTGCACGCCTCCCTCTCTGTCAACAGTTGTGCTCTAGTCATTCGGTCGAACGCTTCCACCTTTGAATGGCTCACTTTCAGCATTTTTATAGTATTTGTACTCACCTTTTTACACATGCATGTCTTTCTTAGCCGCCGAAGAGTGCAATCCTTGTGCGTTTTGGCGTGTGTTGTGACTAGTAAGTTCTTTCCTATTGAACAATGGAACGCCTAGACGGGTGGTTGGGCTTGTCCCGGCGTTGGTCCCCGGGTTAGCTGAGGCGTTTATGCTTAAGAATGTATAAATGCTTAGGTGTGGTTATCAAGGACATATTGCAATATCTTTGTCAAGGGCCACACCTGAATTGCCAATGGAACGGCTCTGACCTGGACACTTAGAGTAACAATGTTCTATAGATGTACCCTATGTTAATGCTATCTACTATGACACCAGCGAAGTAAACAGATGTCTCTTTAAGAATGCCAACAGCGCCATTTATGACATTCTTGGTGTTGTCGACCAGGTTGAGTCGGAGGCTGTATCGAGCAAACAATAAACACTGGGGGATCAAACAACAAACTAACATGGTATATATGGTCTTAACATGCAGCAAGCGGCATTCACAAAACACTGGTTTGCTCCCTTCAGCGCACGAAACAGCAGAACGACTGTGCTAGTGTGGTGCAACAGCGGATGCCAGTCCGGCATTCCACGCATGATGGGACAATACATGGGGGGAGGAGGGACGCCCTTGACGTATTCCAGCATATAAAAGTCGACGCAAAGCTTATCTCTCTTAGTAGAGTGTAGGAAACTAAGTTCCCCTCAGAACCACTCCTCTTCGATTCGCGATGGCCAGGTGCATCAGCAGCATTAGTTGTGACACATGAACCCACTCTCGTTTATTCTGTCATAGAACCATGGCTTTCACTACTGTTTGCGGACGTCTGTGATGTTTTGTTGAACTGATGTAACTAGAATTTCTCGGTTTCTCGCAGATTCAGGTTCTGGGAGTTCCACGTACACAGATCCCAGATGCAGGACGTGCATTCATTGCGCTGCTCTGTTCCACAACCAACAAGAAGCCGCAATAGGAAGAGCCGCTGCCGGTGCCAATGCTACGCGGGGATGTGCAGTCAGGGGCTTCTGCTAGCTGCAACGATAGTACAGGCAGTTCCTGTGGTCGCTCGCTACGCCCTGGGCTCATTGGTCCAAACACACCTTAACAAGCTCCTTAGTTAGCTAGCTGGATCCTCATCGTGGAGGGCGCTATTTGCTGTTACTGCTGCTTACGGAAGACAATGTTTGGGAAAGTGAGATGGCAGGGAAGAGAAGGCGTGAATTACAAAAATAATAGAGATCAGAAAAAGTGAGTGGGCAAAAATGTCTGTCTATAACTATAAAGCACGCAACAGTAGTTGCCGCATATCACAGCACACCGAAAAGGAAGCCGCATAAGGAAAGCCGGGCCCCTATGTAAGAATCCAGCGCTAAGAGCTGGAACGGGACAAAGAGTTTTGTTTGGAAAAGCACCTGCCACCGGAGCAAGTGAATATTGTTCCATTCCAACAAAAACAAACAAGCCAAAGCACACTTTTGACCACCACCATGTCCAGGTGCAGCAACTGCGATATCTATGCAAACAATACTTGTACCCACATTTCTACATTTGCTGGCGTGGGTGTCGATATCCGTCGGTGCCATTTTTGAGCAAATATTGGCTCCCTGTGGTTCCTCTCTCTTCATACAGCCCGCGGATGCAGCCACATCCCACTCAATGTCTACAATACCCTTTAACTGCTGTTTTCACCTACACAGCATTGTGTCTTCATTGCATGACTTCCTTTGAGCTCTGTTGCGAGCACCGGCTGGGTACGACGGCTATCCAGCATTCACGTGCTGCTCCAGGCGCGTCAGGCCTCTCCCAACACGGGATGCGCGGAAATCATCCTGAGGGACAAAATGCCCCGCTCTAGCTATTTTCAGACACCTTATGAATTGGCAAACACTGGGGCAACTAGCAGCTGGCAAACACGAACTTGCGTGCATGGTCGCAGGTTCGTCGTACACCAACACGCAGCGCACACACCTAACCTCATATTTTATGTCGTATGTAGGGCTTGCTGGCTTTCAAACTCTACAAGACGCAGCAAAGCAAGCATTTCTCCTTAAGTATGCTGTGTTTTCCCACAACTCCTCAGCTGCTCTCAGCCCTTCTAGAGTGTGCACGAGCACCCGGGAACGAATACAAAGACACAGCCACAAGGCCCACGCACAATCCCGGTGGCACAGGCAGACTAGAGGGAAAAAACCAAGGTCGCTACGGAAAACATCAAACTTGGAGCTGAACCCTTCTGATTCCCTCTTGTAAGATCCCACAACGCAAATGCAAAGAACCTTCATACACCGAACTCCTTGAATCCAGTTGCTGCTGCAGCTGCTGATGCGGCTGCTCCAACTGCTGATGCTGCTGCACCCAAGAAGAGTGCAGCAGAAAGAATCTACTAGGTGCCAAAACAAAATGAAGCCAGCAGAACCTGCGGTTTCAGTTGGCCATGTCGTCAGCTTTTCTCTTCAAACACGCATACAATGCTAGCTACCTGGGCTCTAGTCCTCTGCCCGTTGAAGCATATTTCCACAGTACTCCTACCACGAGGACTGATGACTGTGCTCTTCACAAAATACACCGTTGCACAACGACAAACTTGGGTTTAGACCTGTTGTTGCTGGCGCCATTATTGACGGTGTTGCTGCTGCTACTCAAGACGGTTTTATCTCAGCGGAGTGTGCCTCCTTGTGCCGATTTGCTGGATTTCGGCACTTTCACAGGGCTCTTTTTCTTTTTCGTGCCTTTCGATTCACCACTCTCCCAATACTCGTGAGTCACCTCCACCGTCTCTTGCTGCATCCCTGCGCCCTTCACGCTGATGTCCATTACTTCAGAAGCGGCTGCTGCTGCTTTCGCTGCTTTTGCCCTTGCTGCTGCGGATGCCGCTTTTGCGCGGAGGGTGTCCGTGCTTCCCGTCGGACGTCTGAGGGCCAAGAAGGAAAACGCCTTTCTGATGGTGCTCGCTTTCTTCTGTTTGGGCACCGTGGAATGCCCACTCATCATGACGTTCTGTGCAAGAGAAGAATCGAGGCTTTTTGTCTTTTCCAGCATTCCTTCTTTCAGTGGATTCCTATCCTGAAGTCCCCCTAAGGACCCGTACATCGCCATGTGTGCTGTAGATCCCTTACTTGCCTCTTTTAGCTTAAACTCCGGGAGCCTGTCCTGACTCCACCACCGCTGTAACCCCTTCGAACTCTTCGGCATGCGTTCCTCCCCTACTTTGACCTTCTCTCCACACGCCGCTGCTGCGCCGGCAGTACCCTGCTGTGGCATCCGTCTTCGTGGGTTGGTAGTGCGGGATGCGCTGTCTGCACGTCTTCGGCGTTGTGTGTCCAAGGGCTTGGCTTCCTGCACAGGAAGAGCAGCAGGCGCTACGGTCTGGCTCGGTTTTTTGTCTTCTGTATGATCATCTACTAGAGATAGCTCAAATAAAGAGGCTCCTTCTTCGACAGCCGGGTTTCCAAGTAAAGTCAGCAGAGAAGATACAGAGCCCAGCGGGCTCTTGCCACCGTCGGCATGGCCTTCCTTTCGGATTTTCCTGCCTAGGGTACTCGCAGGTGAACCTTGACGATAATCAGGGGTAACGGCTGCAGCACCACCAGTAGCAGCAGGAGGGTGCACATGGCTACCCTTTGCCCCCACGTTGACAGGGGCAGCGGATGGAAGACCTAAGAACTGTGTTGCAGGGAGTCCAACATTCACAACAGCGCCTGCATATTGAACACGCCGAAGTGCAGGAACAACAGGAGGATCATGGAAAAGGGGAGCCCTTGCAGAAGTCAATGCATCCTGCAGCGCCCCAATCACCTGGTCCGGCATGGCAAGGATTTTGAAGGCGTCCAACGTCGCTGTAACTTTCTTTGCTGCTGATCGTTTCTCTCCCGATGCACATTCAAGGGCTTCCTCAAGCCGTTCCTTCTCCCTTACATCATCTTTGGACAAGCTTCTTCCGGCTGCCTTTATCTCTCGTTGCTGATCCCGCAGATTCCTCAGGTCCTTTTTCGCCTGTGCCTCTGCTGCCGCTGCATGATCGAGGGGTACAAGACAACGGAATATCAGCAACTCTGTAACGCGTTCTGCTGCTGCTTTGGCGGTATCGAGGGCCCCCTGCAGCTGTTGTAACTTCCCAATGAGGCTTGGCTCTGGCTTGTGCGCCATTATTAACTCACTCAACCGACTGTGCATCTCCTTCCCCTCCGGAAAATGAGCAAGCACACGTTGTAGCGCGAGCAAGGCCTTCTCCTCCTTACGAGAGAAAACTCTTGCAGCTGCACCACCTGATGATTGTGGAGGTGGTGCTTCTGCTGCAGGGTTTATCGCTTCCTCTTCGAGATCTATATGGGCAGTCGTCAACTTCGTTACCGCCATCGCCACATCTTGGGCCATTGTGCTCAGACTTTGTCCCCATATTTCGTAGAAAAAATCTTTAAGATGCTTTATTTGGGGGGCAGCAGCAGCTATAGCTTCCGCCAGCCGCTTGCCTGGTGCAGTGCCTCGCAGCAGTTCAGTATGGAGCGCCTCTGCATTTCTCAGGTCGCTAGCTAGTTTCATGTAGAGGGTCTCCAATTGCGTGCTATCTTCCAAACTTAGGGGAGGTCCAGCTACAGCCTTTTCAACCGTAGCGGCCAGTTGCGCTGCTGCTGTATACGCTTCACTATGCAGTTCCAGTGCATCGTGCCGCTGTTGCATCCGCTCCCTGCGACGCCGATCCTGCTCTTCACGCTTTTTGTGCTGTCGTTCCACGGAGCGCTTTAGATTTTCCACGTGGCTGCCCATTGTCCGGAGGATCTGAGCTTGCTGGCTCAACTGCAGCTGCTCCAACCCCTTTGCCAGTTGCTGTGCTTTATAAATTGTTTTTTCTATTACACGTACCTTGTGTTGTAGCGTACTCTGAGGCCCTTCTACGATATTGGGCTGTTTTAAAACCCTGTCCCAAGTTTTGAGTTCCTCACATTGCCTGCTTACGATCTTATCAATCTGATGGCGCACTCGAGCATCCGTGATACCTAAAGGAGGCGGCCGGAAGCCCAGCACTATGTTTGCAGCTACCACTGCATCGACGGCTGCAGCTAGAACGGACTGCTGCTGCTGCGGCGGCGGCGGCTGCAGCTGCTGCTGCAGCTGCTGCTGTAGCTGCTGCTGCTCCTCCTGCTGCTGCACCTGACGCTCCGCTAGCAGCAACAGCTTCCAGCCGTGCTGAGACTGGTTGAAGGCTACGGTGCGTAGCCTGTCCAGTGCATCTTCAGCATCCTTTATGTACTGTTGTAGCGACACCATGTCGCCCCTTATATCCGCGTCAAGCTGCACAATTTCTTTCGTGTCAGGCTCTCCTGGCTTCAGCAGGCTGCGTAGCCTATTCAGTTCAGCTTTGTCCTCCTGTAGGGAGTCTTTGAACGCATTAGCAGCCTCTGCTTTGCGTAATGCATTTTTGTGCAGCGAAATCAAAAGCTTCAGCGCCTCCCGAATGGACTGCTGTTCCTCCGGTGTCAAGGAGGCAGCCACTTCCGTACTCACCGACAAGTATGTAAACTGCTTCTGAACCTGAATCCACAGAAGTTGCTCTTGGCGCCCGTGCGGTTGTTGTTGTTGATGCTGCTGCTGTGGGTGAGAAGGAGCACAGCTATCGCCGCTGACGTTTCCCTCTGCTGCGGAGAGCAAACGATGGACATTGGAACTTGTCGTGGAGGTTAGGGAGAGGAAACACCGAAACAGGAGATACGTTGTTACAATCGCAGCAGCAAACCACAAGCCCGTAAGCGGGAATCCGCGAGGACAGAAAGGGTGTCTTCTGCCCTTGACGCAATCCCGTACAAATTTTTCATATCCCACTAAGCGCCTAGAATAAAAATGAACAGACTCAGCATGATCATGCGGCTTCCTATTGGAGGCCTCTCCTGCCGGCAAAAGGACCGGCAAGACTGGCGCTCCCTCAGATCCCAGCGCGCCCAGGAGCAGTGCCACTGCAGCGCAGAGATAGCGCTTCATTTTTCATGCATTTTTCTTTTTAAAAAAACAAACAAAAATATTTCGGCAAATTGCTAAGAATTGCGAGGCATGACATCAGCCATTTCATTGTGCCGGTCAACCAGCCCCAAGCACCCCGATACTGCACACATACACACACGCACATACGCCTACCCACAGAGCCAAAAGTACATTGTAGTGTCCATACCTACTTGAAATTTCACCTTTCACTAGAGTAAATCTCATCCCCTTGCGTTATTGTCCCCAGCAGAGCACGTACAGTGCCTCCATAGCAGCATGAGCATTGGCACCGGCTCACGCTGCTGTGGAGGCGTTGTGTGAATTCTACTGAGAGTTGTGAAGGGAGTCCTTGATCATATCGCAGAATTATTCTAAACTTCAAGGGAGCCAAAATAATAAAACTTCCTTAAAGGCATTTTTCCCTGGTCCCAAGTCTCCAACTGTCTGACCTCCGTGTCTCAAGCGCCTGTAGGTGGGGGAGAGCACTGAGTTGCAACGCAGTTTGCTGCAACCCGAGGAGCAAGACAGCCTCACACAGAAGCACAAGCAAGTCTTATTGGCTGTATGTACAAACACAGCAGACAATTCTTGAGAATTTCGCTTGCGACCCTTTCATCTGATACCACGAAAGGGTTGACCGGAGCACTTTTCCTGTGTCTGCGCGACGTTGGAAAGTCTCTCTGAAGCTGGCTAATGAAACTTTACCCTCGCCTAGTGGTCAAACGCTACGCAAGTAGAAAGTTCCAACAGTTGTCTACAATGTTCATGCAACCAGTCACGGAAGTTCGTTCATGCTTCTGTGGGGAGCTGTCTTGCGCCCTGTTGAATCGCCAAGTTGAATCGGCTCAACAGCGAACACAACATACCAACAGCGAACAACCCACAAGCAGACGGCCCAATTGAACGCACCAAACTGGATCTGGTGTAGCACTTGAGATCCGACACCCAGAAAAACTAACAAAACTGCCCTGATGTCCTCATTTGTGCTGAATGGGTCTACACAATATAACTGTTCAGCCTGCTGCCGGTTGCTCCCGAACATCACACATCTATGCGGAAACGCCGCTACCTGACCTGACGGTAGATCTGATTGTTCAACGCCAGCCTAGCACTTGCATAATTTGCTGTGCCAACGGTGTTCCTGATACTACAGGAGGTCGCCGTCGGAGAGATGAATACCTTACGCTGCGAAACGGTGCATTCATTTTTTTTTCATACCGCCGACTGGTGCTGCGATGTCGCTTACCGATACTTTTCGACGGAGGGCAGAGCTTTCCGCTGCAGCCGCATAGAGCGTGCACGCAGTGTGGGTGGAGTGTCCATACAGCAGAATGCTAGAGAAGCTGCGTGTGGAAGTGAGCTGCCTTAACAATTCGCTGAAGCGATCAAATGACAAAAAAGTGGAACCTCACCTGAAATCCCCACATATCTACCCACAAGCTCAAACCCTGTGATTGTCTTACTGCTGCATCTACAGATGATGCACCTGTTTTGCTGCAACTGCTACTTTCGCTGCGACTCTTACACCTGCTGGGACTGCTGCTACATCGTCTGCGGCAACTGCTGCTTCAACTGCGGTTGCCGAGGCATGGATTTCTGCCTCAGAATAAATTATTTTGCGAGGTCTAGCAGCAGAAACCACCATGAGATAGCCTGTGGGCCTCTTCTGTGAACTTGTCCGCCCTGCGCAGCAGGTGCGAGCACTACGGTTTGCGATGATACTGCTGATGCGCTGATACGACTCCTGCAGCTGCTCCACCAGTTTCTTCATCTGTCTAAGGGAATCAAGAGTCAACATTAAAGCTCCTACAGAGGTGGTAAAGGTGAAAATATGTCTCACGCTTCGTTCTTAATGGACACTGCTGCCGTCAGGGGAGCACTGGGAGCAGCAGCAACGTGCCGCTGCTCCTGCAGTAACTCTCAGAACGCAGTTGACTCCTGCGTCAGGAAGAAGCTCCGCCGAAGGGACTGCCGTCTCGTGAGCTGTAGCTGCTTCACCTACTGCAGACTCTGCAGTAAGGCACAGATTCGCTGCTGGCGGGTGCCCGTTGCACGGCAGTTATGGCGAAACCGGGGAGCACTCGCTGTCGATACACGCCGAAAGATGCTGAAGCTGCAGCAGCACCCTGCAAAGGCTGCAGCACGGCCTCCTGGGAAGCAGAATCCTGCTGGAGCCTGTCTATTTTACTACAGAGCTCCAGTGTGTGGAGATATCTGCTCTTTATTCAATTTCTTGCAGCATCTCCTTGGCAACACACTGCCTTCTCTTCTGCCCCTAGAGGTAGCAACTCCTCGAACGCTGCTGCCACGGAGGCTGCAAGCAGCATCACACATGGTTGCCCTCATGCAATCCTTGCATCCTGCTGCTGCTGCTTCTGCTTTCGCTCGTGTCCTACTCAATATAGCTCAAAGGCAGCTTCATCGGCATGCTGTTCTCTCGTCATCTGTTTCTGAATCTCCGAGGTCAGCCGCTGACAACTGTGATACGTTCAGCTTGTCTTCGGCCTCGTCGTCCTCTTCGCTCGCCTCCTCCGCAATATAGCTCAAAGGCATCTTCAGCGGCATTTTGTTCTGTCGTCTCCTGCTTCTGCCTCTTCTATCACTACTGCTTGCTCCTGTTTGGCCGGAATCATCATCTGTCGCTGTATGCTGCGAGCCCTCTGCAACACCACGTCCTCTCCTTCCGTTCCGCCTAGGTTGATGCTGCAGCAGACTCCGCTCCTGTAGCGCCCGCTGCTTCTCTTGATCCTTTTCTTGCTGCTGACGCTGCTGGTGCCGCATAAACATACCTTGCAGTACCTGCGTCCTCAGGTCCGCCAGTATCTGCCTCTGCTGCAGCTGAGTTGATAGTTGCTGCTGCTGCTGTATATGATGCAGTTCCCGCATCAGCTGCTCATGGTCTGGCGTACCCTTGCGAACCCTGTGGCGTCCACGACCTTCATCCACGGCCGGTGGCTTCTTGTCTCCACCCCTGCTACTGAATGTGCGTCTTATGCTGCTGCTCCTCGTGGTCTTGCTCCCGGAGCTCCTACTCCCGCTGTTGCTCCTGCTGCTACTGCTGCTCCTGCCGCCGAAGTTTGTGCTGTTGAGCACTGTCTGAGCTGCTGCCAGTGCTGCAGCAGCCGCTGACGAGACCGAGAAACGCTTGAAAAATCGTGCCGCCAAAAGTCCCTTGCAGCGCTGTGCCTGCGATGTGCTGTGTGATGCCCTATACAGCTGTTCCTGCATCTCCTTCAGCTGCCACTTCCACTTAGACAGCCGCGTCCGGTCTGTTCGAATGTCTGCCTGAAGTTGTAATACCGCAGCATTCGTTGGGGATCCGGGCTGCAGCTCCCCAATCATAACACGCAAGTCCCTAGCGTCTTCTTGTAGGCTTTTCTCAAACCCTGCAACTAAATTTCCAAGTGCCAGCACTAATGCTCGGAGTTCCTGCAGCATACGCTGCGCTGAGGCAACCTGCTCCGCCTCCGAGGGAGACAACTGAGCAGCCTCCTCTGAGGTCAGTGACAATTGTTGCATCTGTAAAGACACCGCACTTTCAAGTTCCTTGGACGATAACGTAGGAAATGACATTAGGGGGCTGCAGCTTCCAGCTGCTGCCGATGAGGTGTCTTCTGCTGATGCTGCCCCCCCATCTGCAGAAGAACCCGAAGATCCTCCTGATGCCAGGGCTCGGCGGTAGATCTCCGAGGCCTTGGGAACCAGGAATTGACTGCATCGCATCACTAGGAAAATCACTGCAGATACTGAGACAAAAGCAGCAACAGCGGCAGCGATGACTGCTTGGCGTTGCTGTCGCTGTAGTGCACCGTCCCGCAAAGGGACACCACGACGAACCCAAGAAGCAGAGTCCATTTTCGGCAAGGTAGATAACATCACTACGGCTGCCTCTGGTGTTGCAGCTCCTGTCTGTGCCTCAGTTACAGCCGGAGACGCCGCAACAGCCGCCGCAGCAGCAGCTGCTGCTGCGGCTTCAGCTGCGGTTGAGCCACTGGCTGCGAGTGTCGCCAACTTAAACAGGGAAATAAGCCTCATATCTCAAAAATGGGTAAATCAAGACCCACCCAAAGGAGGTATTGAGACAGACGGGGAAGTGAGGGCCTACAAAACGCTCCAATGGTCACTAACTGGGCCGGTGGCCAGAACCGTGAGGAGCAAGCAGGAGACAAGCATCTACAGCAGGGATGAATACAGTTTCCATGCAAATAAAAGTAATAAATGCCAAGCGAAACCCTACGGAACTTGCAGTATCGAGGGGAGCAGCTGTTTCTTCTCCTGTTGCTGTTGCTGCTGTTTCTGCTGCAAAGAACGCTGCCGATGTTGGGGAGAGCCTCTGATTTCCCAGTAATTCCTTTGATCTTGGATGTAAATGGGTGTTTTGCAAAAAATTTCAAATTAATAGTGTCTTTCGAACGAGAAAAATTTCAGGAAGGGTTTGCCAGCCCGGTTCACCTCGATCGGTCTACCGCGTATCGATTCCACGGTCTGGCAGGTAGACGGGCTCAGGGTGGGCGGTTAAGTGGGGTTGCCTTTCTGGAGACAAACGTGTTTCGAGAGTTTAGACTTTATGGTTAAATAATTAGATGTAATGTTTATACTTCAAGGTTTTGGGAGTGGAATGTTGTCTGGACCTCGCCTACGAGGAGCAGATCGACTTCCTCCCCTGAGAACCCAATTTCCCGAACCTTCCACGAGCTTTCTCCTTCGCTGTAGCTTCTTGCTTCTGCAGCTCTTTGTGCGGCTAGAGCTGCAACAGGTGGCAAAAGCAGGCGAAAAACAGGGTCTTCTAGGGCTTCAGCGAGGCGCTCGTTGTCTCCCATCCTGGAAGCGTCCACTGCAGCGGCGCCAGCAGCAAACTCCGGACTCCCCAGAAAGCTGCTTCGCAGAGCCTGCAACAGGCGAAGTAGCACCACCAGGGTATGGGGGAGTAGCATGCGAAGAAAATTTTCGTTCTCAAGTTTGAATCATGCATCATCACAGCTCCTCGCCTTAAACGTAAGCAGAAAAAGAGTGCACCAAGAAGAAAACCCATTCACGAGGCAACTGGCGAAGCAAAAGAAAGCAGAACAACAACGCAAACACGCATAAAGATTCGAATTAAAGACACACTAACCCTACAGCAACAACAATACCTGAGAGCGCCACAAAAAAACGAGAGGAAAACGGATAGAACCACGGAACTGAGACGAGGACGCACAAGAACAACTAGCAGGACGAAGAACAATAGAAACCGACGAACAAAACCTCAACGAGAAACGAATACTCAAACAAAAGACAGACAGAATCTAAAAACAGAGGCAAAACAAACCTCAGCATAAAGGCAAACGATACCGCAAGACAAAGATAAGCACGGAAAAACCTTCAGACAGAGACGAACAGCAGAAGCAGGCAAATAGAGAACAACCTCAAGGTAGAAACTAACGAAATGCACCAGGCACAAGAAAAATAGCCAGAGTCCAAATATAGGCAGAACGTAGGAGACTGTCTCTTGATCTGCTTTGCCTCCTTAGGAGCTGGGACATCGCGGCAAAATGCTAGAATCTGAAATGCAACAATACACGGCATTGTGTCTATGGTTTAGGGTTTGCATTACTTCTTGTCCTGAGAGTGTTCTGTCTGCCAGGGCTGTTTGCCCCATCTCCAAAAACAGAAAGACGGCTGTCAAGATGCATTTGTGGAGAGCATCAAACCTTCGGAGGGTGTATAGACACTCTACGCGTCTGAAGACGACGGAAAGAGCCTTCTGTAGCTCTTTGGCTCTAACGAGGCTGCAAATATAGTGCCTGTACACCTCATCGGCCTGTTGCAGGTCATGCCGTATGATTAGGAGATGAAGAGCTTCTTCATACGCCTCAGCACACAGAGCAAATGCACTGGGTGTTTTCTCGTGCTCCCGTCTTGCAGCAACTTTCAGGAGCAGCTCCACTGCCACTTCAACGGCCCCTGCAGCCCGAAAGAGACAAATAGCCTCTCCATAACATTGCATTGCTTCCTCATAAGCTGCTGCTGCTGCTCCTCCAGCATTGGTCTTGCTGATGCCATCATTGGTATGGTTGCTGCTGCGCCGAGCAGCCTTCTTCTCCTTTATGAGAAGATCGCCAAGCTGCAACGCAAGCGCACCTAGTAACAAAATAACCACAGATTAGGGGGAAACAAGCTTCTTTTCATGTTGCTGCTCCCATCTGTGCTGCTCCCCTCGCAACCCGCTGTGCTTCCAATCCTTGCCTTCGACGCCCCCAGAAGAGACAGCAAAAGGGACACATTCCAATTCAGACACATACAGCGAGGCAAAAGTAATGCAGACTCAACAAAAGATAAATTCCTTCTACAACACAGAGATGAGCATCTCTAGGTTTTGTCTGTCTCCGTCGCTCTGTGTGTATGTACCTCTACCTCTGCTTCTGCTTCCGCCCCTATCTAATGTTTGCTCGTGTATCTCTTCTTGTTAGAGATATTTAAAGCTTTCCTTGCAGGCAACGTATTTCTATGGCTTGTCTACAGCTGTACTATGCCTGATTCCTCTTGTCTCCTTTTGTTCCTTAGATGTCATTCTGTCTCCTATCTCTGTCATTTGCCTCTATCGTCCTCGGATTTTTGTTTGCTGGTGTCCGTCTTTTGTCTCTAAAATGGCAGTGAGCACCCTCTGCTATGTGAGTCTCCCTCTAGCTGCCTCCTGTGCCTCTCTTTCTGCCTCCCTCTCGCCTTGTGTCTAATATCCACCACTTCCCGTCTCTTTCTGCCCACCTTTTGCATGGCTTTACCTGCAGCCTTCGGCTTGCCCAAGTTTCGCTCTGCTTGAGCACAGAGTCTCAGGGCTTTAGCCTCTCGGCGCAAGAGACCTGCAGCATGAAATGCTTCAGCTGCTAATGCTGCTTCTCTAGCGACTGCCACCCAGTCGGGAGGCAGAGAAAAAAACAAAAAACTGCGGGAAAGAGAGGCTAATGCCCTCTGCAAATGCAATTCTCCTACCTCCATCAGGCCCACAGACCCTGGTGCCGCTGCTGCTGCTGCTGCTGTTCGTGCTGCTACTGTTGATGCTGCCGTTGTTGATACTGGTGGTGAGGCTGGTAGCTTTCAACAGGATGTTCCTCATGCTGCGAATGTTGCCGTAGCTGTCACCTCTTCTGTCATTGCTGCTCCTTCATATATCTGTTGCTGCTGCTGCTCGTGAAGGAGGCTCACGTGGTATTGTTGTCGCTGCAACAACGCCTGATGGAGTAGCTGCGGTTGCTGTTGCTGGAATCTGCTTTCCCCGCTGTAGTTACTGAATTTTGCCTTCTTGGCCTTTCTCTCCGTGCTGTAAAGAATACACAGGCCTACTGGCACCTGTGTTGCGTTTCAGGGTGCACACGCACCCCCATGTCCCTTCGTTAAAGCACACGTTGCCATGCTTACTCTGTTGCATGGGCTGATGTTTTGTGCTGTTTCTGCTGCTGCTGCACCCGTCAGTTATAACAGTGCGTTTCTGGCAGGGTATCAGTGGACTAACCAGTGGTACTCTACCCGCTGCAGCGGCAGCGGGCACAGCAGGTGCCGGATCTGCAGCTGCAGCAGCAACTACTTCTGAAGCTGCCGATGCTATCGCAGGAGGATGTGTTGCTTGTGGAGAAGAGTTTCTCTGGCCCCTTGGGGGCCCCAACCGCCTCCTGCTGGTGGGTAGCAGCAACTGTGGCAAAATGACTGAAGTGCCAATTTCTTTATTATCCTAGGCTGGAAAATAACAGCACAATAACTTCGAAAATTAAGTAGAATTTCTCGTTTGACTGCAGCCTCTGCTGGGAAGGAAATGCGACGTTACTTGGGGCCGGACTGTCCCCAGAACCAGTCAACCCGGGTGACTGCTGTTGCTGCTGCTGCTGCTGCTGCAGCCGGTGATCGAGGCATGCGAAAAGCTCTTCTCCACCAAACATATTGTCAATTAATGCTTGGAGCATTTGTTTGCTGACAACTTTCAGACCCTTTTTTTCTCTACACCGCCACCGAATGTGAGCCCACGCTTTAAGGTCCCTTCGATTTTCCGCTAGCTGCTCTTGCTGTTGCTGTTGCTGTTGCTGCTATTGTTGCTGGTGCTATTGCTGCTGTTGTGGAGGTAACATTGGCAATTTTTAGCTGTAATGGGGACTCTTGCAAAGCTGGAGGTCCCCAGGATTCCGTCTGCAGGGGCGTTGGCCGCTGCGTGTGCAGACACCCTGGGCCTGCATCCGCCGTCAGGGTGTACGTACAGCTGAGGGCTGCGGTAGCAGCACATGCATTAGTGAGGGCACGCTTGAAGTTCTCGGCTGCATTTGTCCCAGCAGACCCAGCAGCAGCTGCAGGATCTCTCTTTCCACCCCTGCCACTTGCCTTCCCGCGCAGCGCTGCCCTTCAGTGGGTTCGTGCGGTTTCTTGTCTTCTTGAAGCCTTATAGATGTTTACTTAAGCTTTCACATACGTATAATGAGGTTCAGAAGTTCATGCGGCCCTCCTGTTCTTCGGACACTCCTTGAGGGGCTGCAGCCACTCAACAACTACAGGGAACAACTGGGGCCCCGCGAGGTTTCCTACACAAGGATCATCTGTGCCAACTAGGACTGAACCTCCGAATGAGACTTGGCGGACTTACGTTTGGAGACTCCGCTTTGTGTTGAGGGTTTAGAGTTTAGGGTTTTGGCTTCGGGTTTTTGGTTTTGTGTGCAGCGCTGCTAAGTGAAGATGGAGTACTTCACGAGCACGAACGCGAAGGCGGCTGCCTTTCAGGTGGGGAGTGTCCGGTATTCCTTGCCTGTAGAGGTGATGGGAAGAAGCGACGTGCAGGCCAGTGGTCTGGCGCTAGTTGTGAGGCGAGAAGGCTTCAAAGACATCCCCCCGAGGGTCCCCAAGACAGAAGACGGGGCATTGCAACTTAACAGACCACAAATGGGATTTGAACTCATGGTCGAACACCTCCTAGGTACCCAAAATGCTAACCTTTAAACCCTTATTCCGCATTATTCAGGGTAGCTGCCATAGGTACTCGAAGGTCTCCGCGCGGACTCCACTACCCTCGCCCTCCCTTCCTTCCCCCAAACCCGAAACCCTAACACCTTTGAGCCTTGATCCTTAACCCTTAACACCCTAAGAACGCTTTCCTGGGTCCTAAAAGGTTACGCCTTAGTCCTCTGCCATGCAGATCTCCGAAGGGCAGCGCCGTTGGTGCGTGTTCGGGTGTGAGGGTTCTGGGGCTTATGGCCTAACGTTTGGAGTCTATGGTTAACGGTTAGTTAGGGGCTTGAGGTTTGGCGTGAGCGCAGGTATGCAACCTCTGAAGGGTTGTCCTTTGAAGGAGTTTGCAGAGAAGTACATAGCTCTTAAGACTGAACTTCTCTATTGGCAGCTGCCCACTGCAGATGTCGCCTTCGATGATCGCCTCTACTACACCTCTGCCTGGACAGGTGACACGACTCTAGATTTTGCTAGCTCTTAGGGTTTAGGATTTAGGACAGGTTGCCGCTTCATTTCTACTCCCTCGCACCTCTCTGTCTTCTTCCTGTTTGTTTGTCTGTCTTTTGTAACTACCTGCCTCATTTTCCTTCGATGCTCGTAAATGTTTTCGCCTTTTCTTCTAGTTGTTCGCCTGCTGCCTGCCTACCGTTGCGTTGTCTCCCTCTCAATTCGATGTCTGGCTCTCTGCTTTTCTTGGGGCCCGCCTTGCTTACCGGCGCTAGTCTCTTTGCTAGCCTCTAATTCTTTGCCACGCTTTTCCTTCCCCTTGGTCTTACTTTCTCGCGAATGTGTTTTCCTCTCTTCAATTATATCTCTTCACACCGACATTAACCTGCATATGCCTGTGTCTGTTTACAGATGGAGACTGTTTTTATCCCCTTCGTCGTGAGGATGCTGCCGCCTTCAGCCGCTCGGAGGCTGAAGCTCACCGGCCTGCCAATGTGGTACAGCTTCAAGATTCCTCGATCCCCGAGGAGATAAAATGCTTTTTGGAAGATGTTAAGGGAGACTTTCAGTGCTGGGCTACACCAGAGCCGACCCAGAACAACGCAGAGGGCGCTGCAGCAGCTGCATCAGCTGCAAATCAAACCAACCGGCTCTGCATTGCAGCGGGTAAGCCAGAACCGCATACAGCCCTCACACCTGCTGCTGAGGCGCATCCCCTGCTGTTGGGTTTTTGCCAGTGCTTCTGCTGCATTTGGCGTTGGTTTTGTTGTCTAGTACTTCTGCTGCTGTGTCTCCCATTGCTGCAAAATCTGATGTTGTGCCCTTTTTCGGATGTTCCGGCGGCGCAGCTGTTGCCTCTGCACGATGACAGTGCAACGTATGAAGTTGCTGCTGCTGCTGTGGAATGCTGCTGCAGTGGTGGAAGGCTGCTGCTGGAGCGTGCGCGTTTGTTGTAGTGGATGGAAGTAGCCCCTGGGTGTTTTGCTGTTGGCTTGTTAAGCAAGTGCTTATTAACTTTTAATCTGAGTGTTATTACTATTATCCCCTTCTCTCTGTTTTGGATGCAGGTGAAGATCGTTTCCTGTGTCTGCCTCCGGGGCTGCAGCGTCCATGTGTCCATTTTGCTGCTCTTCCGGACCGCAACGGCTTTGCGCCGTTTGCTGTTGCTGCTGGGCCTTTGGAGTATACTCTTGTTTGGTCGCCTGGGGCCTTTTTGCACTTGCGAGGAGAGCAGAAAAAGTCCGGAGAAATTCGATACCAGCTGGAACTCATTATCAAAAAGCCTGCCTGGCTGTGCATACACCCCACTCTCGGATCAGTTCTTTCAGGTACCTTGCTATGCAAACTGTTGCTGCTGCTGCCTACCCGTTATACCCCTTCTACGACTAGAATTGCTGCTCTTCCGTGCCTTACCAGTTCTGGTTAGGTTGTGTGTTGAAACAGATGTTGTGCTCCTGGCTTCTGATACTACTCCGGTCGCTGTTTTTGCTGCTCTACTTTTTGCTGCTCCCGATGCTTTTCGCACTGCGGAAATAAGCTGCTGTTACATGTATTTATGTATCTTCTGTGTGCTGCGCCCTCGTTTGTGCAACTGTGCCGTGTCGTCTGCTTCACAACCGGGAGTAGACGAGCGTATGCTGCCGCTTTTGCTGCTGTCGCTCCTGTTGGTGGTGTCGGTGTTGCTGCTGTACCGATGCTGTTCCTGAGAAACCTCGTGTTTGCTCAGGGGTAGAAGGACCAGTGCCGCACATCTTTTGCTTCGGGATGCCTGATGCACAAGTTGTGCGCTTCTTTCCTTGGGGTGCCCTTGCAATCAATGGAGAAGTCATTTGCGACGCCCAGGCAAAAACAGCAGGTGAACTTTGTCAGCACGGGACGTAGTATCACCAGCAGAAACAGCTCTAGGGCTTATGCAAGCGCTGCATTTGCTTCGTCTTGTACTGGCTTTGCCCCCCAAGTTCCAGCCGTTCTTCTTGGGACAAATTATGTCGTTTCTGTTGAGGTTGTCGTCGGTGCTGCTTCTGCTGCTGTGTAGATGAGCAAAACTCGACGCAGGAGACACGTGGAGTTACAGCTCAAGCGCAAGGTCGTGGCGAGCCCAAGCCAGCCCTGGCAGCAACTTTTCTCCGTCTTTTCAACAAGTCATTCGAACCGCCTCTCCGCATTTGCTTCCTCAATACTGACAAAGAGGTGTGCCACATGGTTAAGGGAATACTGGTGCTGCTGCTAGACGAGAAACCTCCAAAAGCCACTCCCTGACAAGCTATCCAAGCAATGAGCTTTTATTGTGTAGGGTTGGGGATCGTGTTGCTCAGGGGAAATCTGTGACCTTGAAGCGGCTGAAGGATTTTGACGTGCACGACACAAGAAATGAAGAGGTGACAGGATTTAACATCATGCTGGCTCTGAAGGGAGCTTTGGCGGAGGCACGGGTGCGCCCGAACCCTAAACCCTGAACGTTAGCTCGCTAGCAGGACATTAGACGCTGCACGGTGGTACTTTGTCGCAGTAGAGTGCGTCTTCCGCAACTTAACTTGTGTTCCACCAGCGGTGGTGTAGCAAAATCTGTTCCGCGTTTCCAACGTTTATTGTTTCCGCCGGTGTGCAGGCAGACCGCGCAGTACCCGACAAACAGAAGCCTGGAAAGACAATTGTCTTCCAGATAGACAGCAACGGTCAGCTTGTTGACGAAAATCAAATCGTCATTGATGGAGGCGGTCCCCGAGGAGAAGAACTCTTCTCCATTGCAGTTTATGGAGAGTACGACTGCACATCGCGTGAGTCCACAGGAACTGGGCTAAAGGGTCTAGCTGTGAGGGTTTAGGTTCTAGGCCATACAGTCTAAGTTATGGCCTAGGCGTGGCTTAGTAAGGTTTACGATCCACGGTGGAGGGTTTATTTTATGTCCTCCGCTCTAGGGTCTAGGATTTGGGATTGTGCTGCTGCGCTGCAGAAAAGTACTACACCTTTGAGACCGGTAAGAAGCTGTTTGATTTCCACCGCCAGATGTTTATGAACCGCAGTTTGCAGCACTCTGGCAACTGCAACATTATGTAGACGCATCAGATATGAGAAGCAGCCTGGAATGAGTGGCTGCAGCAGCACGTGCTGCTGGTGCTGCTCTTGCGTACTGCAAGGCAATTCTAATTTTTCCGGAGGCCCTCTGAGAGCTTTAAGTTAAGCGCTTGCATCTGCTGGTCCTTGCGTTAAGCGAGACGAACGCGCGCCATAGCATTAAGCTCTATCAGTAGCACATGCAGCACGAGCAGTACAAATAGAAACTAGCAGGATCCATAAAACGAATTAGCGGTAGTGCTGAGCTGCTCCAGTCGCCTCAGCACCAGGAGTTGCACTCTCTGGAACAGCAGAAGCTGCCGCTGCTCCCGCAGATTTTCCAGTGCAGCACACCAGAGGCACCAGAAAGCAGTTTGCTTAAGCGCAGTGTCCTAGACCCCTCATCACCTGCTCTTTTGCTAGTTGCCATATTTTTTGTCTCGCTGATATGAAATAAAGCAGCTGAAGTAGAAGTTGCCGCAGCAAAGGTTGCTGCAGCAGCGTTTGCTGCATTTACTTTACAGAATGACAGTGTCCTTCTTCCAGCCGGAGGCTGCTTTCCAGTCTGCATTTGGACAATTGGGAGCCAAAGCACAATGGCCTAAACTCTAGACCCTTCCCCCGAACATCCCCTTTGCAGCTGGTGTAAACCCCAAGCCATAAAGCGTGAGACCTTACAGCTGCGGCGTCAAGTGCGAACCCGACGTTGTTAGCGGGGAAGACTGTACATGGGAGAAGACTGAGAAGTACGCTGCCGGTTGCCTATTCCCTCTGCATGCATAGTGCAGTGCTCAACTCGTAAGGAGGACTCTGTCAGTTTTCGAGCCCTGCGAATTCAAGAGCATTGGGGCTTTGCGGTGTTATCCTTCCTCTGCGCTACAGTATTCTACAGCCCAAGGAACAACGGTTTGAACCCCCGTTGAATCAGTGCTGCTTTAAGACAGCACAAAATACCGAAGAAGCCCCAGTTCCCTATGTATACGTGCATGTATACATACGTGCGAGCATGCATGCTGCATTCAAATTTCCGTGCATTGCCACGAAGGAGTCCCGTGGAAATGGCAGTTTTTCTCGCTGCCCAGACCTGCCGGGCGCTTCCCTCTACATACTCTCCAGCCACTAATAGTATTTATCTTCTTCAACAAAAACACAAATGACTTACAAGGTCCCAAATAGAGTTTTGGGGGCAACGCTATGGACTGATTGAAGGGGGCCCCATTGGGAGGGCAGGGGAGGGCCCAGTGGGCCCCTACAGGGGGACCAACACGATTCAACACGGTGTTGTGCCTAACATAACATTGAAAACTAGTCATAGGGCAGAACACTCCTCCGCCTATCTTCTCCCAAGGCCCTGAACTTGGGTGTTCATGGGTCCCTTAGAAGTTGCAGTAAAACGCAGAGACCTGCAGATCCGTCGCAGGCCAGCTGTGGCGACAGATTGAGCAGCAACGCCTTCTGATTGACTTCGTCGGGATCTGCTCCTCAATACAGCAGAAACAAATGGAAGGACTTATTTGCGCCGATGCTGTCCGAGATGCAGCAGCAACGGCGGAGTCGCTGATTGCAGGATCGGCAGCACGAGCAGAAGCACCAAACAACACAGGAACAGCAGATGCGATGAGGGCGGTAGCAGTAGAAAGAGAAACAGGGCACTTGAGACCATCGGACTCTATGGCTAGAGATGTTTCCGTATTGGCTGACTGCTTGTGGCACCCTGCTGCTGCTGCTGCCGCCGCCGCTGCAGAGGTGAATGCCTCGCTGCTACTCTCGTGCTTGGATGCCCCAGAAAAGGTGTCCATACACTTCAAAGACACAGTGCAGCCGGTATTGCTTCCGCAGCAGCAGCACCAACAGCATCAGCAACAGCATCAACAACAAGAAGAGGAATTAATTGGGCACCCTCAGCAGCATTTGTTGCTGAGGGTTCGGGGGATAGTAACCCGCCAGCAGTCTCTTGGCCGTCGGCTTTGTTTTTTCGACATAATGCCGCCGTACGCAATAGAAGCTGCAGCAGCAACGGCGAAAAGAGAAACCGCATCTGCAGAATCTCCAGCACGAGAAACAGCAGCCGCCCCTTTACGTCATGAAGGTTCGGGGAAGACAGATGCAGCAGCAGGAAAGCTAGAAACAGCAACAGAAAAAGACTCTTCCGAAACAGCGTCAGCAGCACATACTACGAGACCGAACGCACCGACACAACAAGAAGCAGCATCAGAGTCCTGTATTGCGCTCTGCTGCAGCGTGTCTTCCCCCGATGTGGGTGGGCTCGATGTACACCGCAGCATTTTGAGGCGACTCCGGTTGGGAGATTCTGTTGAGGCTGTAGGAGTGCTGGAAAGAAAAGGGGAGTTGCAACAGCATCCACTGCAGCAGCAGTTGGCATGCAAGCTCGTAAGCGGCAAACCCTGCGTAAACCCAAGACCCTAGCTGAACCGTGGACCCGAGCTAGGGCCTACGGCCTCAGCCGCAAAACCTAACGAAAATATAAAAACTTATCCAATAAAACCCTAAATAAACCCTGGTCCCCCCCACAGAATCGACGCCTTTATTCCTTGCCGTTGCTAAACCCTATGCCCTACAGCATTCAGAACCCAAGCCATAGCTGTAACCCTCGTGGCTGAACACTCCTTCGCGTTGCAGCCTCCCTACATGGCTTCTCTTTGTGTTGCTGCGTGTGCTGTTGTTACTGCTGCCGTAGCAAGAAGCCATGGCACCCTGTGCTGCTGAGACTGCCCTGCAAGAGGTAACGCGAGTAGTAGGCTTTAAAGTCTTGGCACTGCGGGCTTCCAGGCCAGCCGAAGCAGAAGAAGCAGCAGCAGTAGCAGCAGCAGCAGAAGCAGTAGCTGCTGCCACCTTAGAGAAGGCTCAGCGCGTTCATTTGCTGCACGGCAGACCTCGTGCGGCTCTTCCGTGTAAGCAGCTAGCTGCAGATCCAGCAACAGAACACGGAAGACCTCCAGCAGAAGGGACAGCAGCGTCAGCAGCGGCTCAGGAGCTCTCCAGAGTATGCAAGATGTACTTGCTCGTTGGCAGCTGCGGGCGCGCTGACTGTCCCCTCCTGCACGTGAGGGACGGAAGGCTGAGGAGACAGTTTGACCTGCTGAAGGCTCAGAAACAGGTCCGGCGCGTGCAGCAGCAGCTGCAGCAGCAACAGCAGCAGCATCTGCTGCTCCGTGAGCTGCCGCTGCAGCCTCCCTCGGGGTTTCTTGGGGGGAACTTTTCGGCCCTGACGCTCCAGGACAAGCAACAACAACAACAGCAGCAGCAGCGGATTTACCCTAGGAGTCTGCGTGGCGCCGTGTTTGGCGAATGGCTCGTCAAAACGTATGGAGTCGAACGCCTGCGGATGGGCAGTGGAGTTGTAGAAGTTGGAGGGGGACGAGGAGAGTTGGCGTTCGAATTAGCTGTTAAATATCAAATCCCCACAACGATCATCGACCCGAGGTGTACCTACACCCCCAAGAGCGAAGCAGCGCAGCCTCCCGACGCCAGACGACAGTGGGAGACCCAACAGCTGCATGCACACTCTGGAGCACCTGCTGCTGCCTCAACAGCAGACGCAGGACGTTCCTATGAGAGAGCAGTTGTGGAGACAGGTGACGCCTGCTTGCCGAAACAGGCAATGAGCTCCGCTATGAAGAGCTGTAGCAGAAGCTCTTTTGAGTGCCCACTGAGGCTCAACAGAAGACAGGCTGCGTGGCTTTTGCAACATAGGGGATTGCGGGGTAAAGAGGCTGAGGCCTTCTTTCGGGAATCAGTAGAGACGATCCCCGCCTTGTTCAATGCTGATCTTATCAGAGAGAGTCTCTATGTACAAGAAAAGCTACTCACGGCCTCAGCCCTCGTCGGCCTACACCCTGATGAAGCCGCAGGAGACATTGTCGATGCAGGCCTCGCCGTACACGCACGCAGGCGCGCGAGAAGCAATGGCGGCAGAAACAGCAGCAACGGAGACAGGAACAACGGCGCGAACAGCGGTAGCAACAGCAACAGCAACGGTTGCAATGCTGACGACAGCAAGTACACCCCCACGAACCATAACAGGCACAGCAGGAGCCGCAGCAGCAGCGGCAGCAGCAGCAGCGCCAACAACGCCATCACGAACAAAAGAGTTGGCAGCGCCTTCAACAACAGCAACGACAGCAGCTGCAACAGCAAGCGCGACACGAGTATTGTTGTGAAGAGCAATGAGGGGTGCGGGCAGCGAGGGCACCGACAACAACAGCAGCAGACAGCAACGGCGGCGGAGTTGCCGGACTTGGTCCTTGCAGTTGTACCTTGTTGTGTCTTCTCGGAGATATTTCCTCAGCGTCGAGTGCCTCATACTGCAGCAGAAGCAGCAGCAGTATCTCCATCTGCAGCTGCAGCAGCAGCTGCTGCTGTTCCTGCGCCTGATGATTCTGCTGTACCGAACTCTTCAGCTGCTGCTGCCGGCGATGCAGCAGTTGTTGCCTCATACAGTGCTTCTACTGCTGCTCTTTCAGAGGGCTCTGTTGCCAGCTCTGGGCCTTTGTTGCAGAGGGCGTCTGACTCCACTGCAGCCTACCGTCAAGGTGAATCTCCCGCGTGTGTACCTGTAGGAGAAGCTTGTGCGCAAATGCATCATCTGGCGCTGCATGGAACAGAGGGGACCCCGGGGAGCCCACTGGGGGTCCCTCTCTTTACTGCAGGTGCGGGGGACGATGGAAACACAACCGTGCGGACATATGAAGAACTGCTTCTTTGGCTGCACCTCAGAGACAGGCAGCGTCGTTTGCAGCAGCAGACGCTCCCCATGGTAGGCAAGAATCAGGTTATCTTTATGCCCCCGTAAGGCATTCAAAGAACCGCTTCCAATCGTCTTCCCCTACAAGGCTACCCTTGATGCCTATGCTGCGGTTTAATTCACACGCGCACCCTATATACAGTTAATATATTGTATATTTGATCCCTTAAAAACGGGAACCGTACTTGGTGGTAGCGCACTCAAACCGCTGGGCCCAAAGTTTTCGGGAAGCGCTTCAGAATAGGCTGGCGCCTAACTCTTAGTAATAGTATATGGCTAGGGTTTAGAGCTTGAAGAGAGGCTTCGGGGCTAAGGTTAGGTGTCTACAGGCCAGTGTTTAAACTGAGGGCTTTGCACTGGCATTTCGAGTGGGAGTTTCGCACGATGGCTTTAGGGCAGCTAGTGGAGCTGCAAACTGCGGCTGGGATTTATGGGCATGGCTGGGGACCTGTCGGGATTCAACTAACTGAACATAAGAAATTTTACTTCAGACCCTAGTATGTAAAAGTTGAGCCACGGTCCTGTACATGGAACAGCCCTCTGGAACACCAAAAACCTTTAACCTAAGAACTATTCCCCACAAACCACTAGGTGGTTTTCTATGACCTTAACTTCAGGAGAGTTTGGCCGCATCTGCAGGCCCTGTGGCGTCAAAGCTCCATGAATTGCGTGCATCTGCAGACACCCTCTCTGCATGAGGTGTTTCAGCGAAGAAGTTGTCCCACCTTTCTTACGAATACCCCAGTGGAGAGCCCTTCGACAGCACGCTGGCGCAAGGGAAGGTTCAATCGGGTCTATGATGTTGTTTGTGCTGAAGGTGTAGGGCTTAGGCTTTAAGCAAACCTTAACCCTATGGCGGTGTAGAGTTGAGGGATGGTTTGAACTGTACCAGGTGACCTCCGGCAAATGCTCTACAAGAGCTGTCCCGTGCTTATTAATATTGTTTTTATGTGCATTTATCAAATACACGTGAAACCTAAAGAGTAAACTCGAGGCGGCAGCCCCCCTCGGGGCCTGCTAACCCAGCTGCACGCGCAGAGGGGCCCCTGACGAGTTCGGAGATAGTGGAGTGGCAATTGAAGGAATATGCATGTTGCCCTGCCGCCTTTGATTCCATTACTATTCCTGATCTTCTCACTCTACACAGGACACCCTAAACCTTAAAGCCTAAAACCTCCGACCGAGCGAGTTAGGGGCAGCCGACCCCCCGGGGGTTTCGGACCCCAAACCCGTAGAGAAATAGACTGAAAGATTGCTTTGCCCTTTCTGCTGGCTCTCGAAGAAGGATATCAGAATAACAAACACACATACAGAAAGGTAGCAACAACCTCTTCTCCTGCTGCAGCCGCTGTAACAGCGGCGCGGCAGCTACACGGGGAGTGGCAGAGGCAGCAAGCCCAGCCGCACGAGTGCAGCAGCAGCAGGAGCTGCAGCAGCAGCAACAACAACAACAGCTGCCGTAGCAGCAACACCAGGATTTTCCATGGAATGGAGGACGGGTATGACTTCGAGTATGAGTCAGACGGGGGGCCCTGGGGGCCTGAAGAGGAAGGTTCTATTCTCATAGAGAACCTCTACTACGAGGCCCAAGACTGTCTCCAGTCGAAACCGGAGAAGGCAAAGACTAGGCCCTAAACCCAAACTAAACCTTAAGTCGTCGTACACTTGTGTGCAACTGCTGAGACTGTACAGCTGCGAACCACTTCCCTTGTCGCACATACTAGATCCGTGTGCTTAGCTGTCTGGAACTTAGAATTTAGGGTTTGTGTTTGCAGGCAGTGGCTCTGATTGAGGAGGTGCTCCAACGGGAGGCGGAAGCCCCTCAGAAACCATGGTCTTTTAAGTCTCTTCTGTCGCTTACGTTGCTGTTCCTGAGAGAAGGTAAACTGGTGCCACCGTTGCTGGTATTGGTCCTGCTGTACTTGCAGGTGCTTAAGCTCATGCTGCAACTCAGCAGCGGCTGGGACCAGGGACGTGACCCCCTTTCCAGTCCTAGTCTTCCCGTGAGGGCCTGTATCCAAATCATTAGTGCCTTTGCTCGTGCCTCTACCACTGCAGGGGACTTCTTGAGGGCAGCTGCGGACTACCAGCGGCTGCTGCAGCTGCTGCCTGCTGTTGCTGCTAGTGATGCAGCAGCAGCAGTACAAGCCGTCCTCTCCGCTGCTACCAAACGCGCCGGCATCCGACAATACGATGGTCTACCCGACGTCTTCGCTGCTTCATCGCAGCAGAAGCACCACCAGCAGCAAAGGGCGGATGCACATCTTTGTCGGAGGCAGCCAAACACTGAAGACCTTCAGCCTTTGAGCGAGGGAGAAGGAAACACCAAAACCCCTTGCTTACAGCAAGGCGAACAGCAGCTGGAAGAGCTCATGCTGTCTACTATTGCCGCGTTAGAATCCCAGGGGTTGAATGTAAGTTCAAATCTAAACTGTATACCACTAAGCATCTGCAGAAGCTCGCAGGATTGCTGGGTGCTTGCTAGGTTATCATATTTTTTGAGCATGGGCCATGCACCTTACTGCCTAGAGTTTGCTGCTTTCGACAAAGCGTTTAGGCTTCAGGGTGTGGATGGTGTTGCTTTTTGTCGTGAGCAGCGGCTGTGGGCCCACGTTTGCAGTCAACTGCTGCTGTTGTACGTGAAGCTGGGCGAATTGCAAAAGGTGCGGCAGCAGGAAAGCTGGGATTTAGGGTTTACTATTAGGGTTTACTAATTAGGATTTAAGTACTCATTATCATCATCCGCGTATGCTGGATTGAAGGTTCTCGTGAGTAGCAGTCACATCCGCGACAGGCAGTTGGCGGGAACGGCTGCTGCTGTGTCTGCTTCTGCCGCTTCCAGTACTGCTGGTGTTACTGCTGCTTGCGCCACCTGGTCGCCTGAAGGCATGCGGGTAGAGTTTCATTGGTACACAGCCTGTGGAACTTTAAAATCATTTTCAAGGGGACTACTGGTTCTGCATGCAGGCGCAAGGCCTGTTGCCGAGCGTTCACGGGGCAGGCAGAGACCCATCACTGCCACTGCATCAGCAACTGGAAGCAGCAGCAGCGGAGGTGCTCTGCTACACTTACACCCAAGACTGGAAGCAACTCCAGCAGTTGCTACCTCACGCGTTGCAGCTCGCAGCCGCCTCCTTAGATCCCAGAAGCGCAGCAGCAGTCCGAGAGTGCGGGGCGCGGTTGTTGCTAGAGATGCACGTACACCCAGAATTGGAGCTACAGCAGGAGCAAGGACAGCAGCAAGAGGAGGAGCAACAGCAGCAGCCCTGGGTTGGCATTCACGCTCATCTCATGGCGGCATTCCGCCACTATCAGGAAGTCGGCGACACGCGGTGAACTCCCTCAAACCCTAGCGCCCAAACCGCAAAACCTAAATCCTAAACCCCGAACAACCGCAAGTGCTGAGGGGAGCTTTCAACTTTACGTTGCCGGGCCATTCGCATGCTATGTCTGCTCCCTTGCAGTGCCTTGTGCTTATCAACTGGGGGCTGAGAGTGTTGGGTTAAACGTTTGGGGTTCTGCGGGCGTGCAGTGCAGCTGCTGCTGCATTGCGCCGTGCGGTGCTTGCGGCTCCGTTGGCAGCTTCGTCTGTTGACCCGTTCAGCACGAGAGAAGGAAAGGCCCTACAGGTTGGCTGCTGCTCCTGTTGCCGCCGGTGGTGCTCTGGGGGCTGATCGTGATGTTTCTGTCGATGCTCTTGTTGATGTTTAGCGCCAGCGGCGCGCTGTTCGCTACTGCCACATGTGCTGAGCATGCTGCAGTCACGCTGCTGCTTCGGATTTTGCTTGTGCTGCTTTTGCTGCAGGGCGACCCGGAAGTGCAGTGTGCGAAGGCTTTGCGGGCAGCATTCGAAGCCAACGATGTTGAAGGTGTTGACAAGGTGTTTCTCCGGCGGGAAGCCCTAACCCTTTAACCCCAGGCCATATGCACCCGTTTTTCTCCAGGCACCTGTATCCTCATCCTCTTGCTGTAGACGCAGAAGCCAGCGCAACTAGCGCTTTGCAGTTTTGGCTTCAGGGCTTCGAGGGTGACGGTGTGTGCGCAGCACTTGAAGCTTCTGGGCAAGAATGACCCATTTGCTGTGCACTGCAGCAAGGCTCTATTGCTGGCCGTTCGGTGGGTCACTTCGATCTACAAGCAATTGAAGGTTAAGGGTTTAGAGCCTAGAATTTGGCATTATAAGCTATGGGTTACGGCTTTGGGTTGGAGTGTAGATGGATCTATGCTTGCAGGCTGCGGCGCTTGAAGGCCATCTCTTGCTGTTACTCAGTCTTCCCGCTGCGGCGGCTGCAACAGACGTTGCGGCTTTCAGAAGAAGGCACACGGCAGCTGCTGCTGCAGGCAAGCCCTAGTGTTGCTGCAGCTCCTGGTGCTGCCGTGGTTGTTTGAATTCTTGCCATCCGTTGCTGTCGGCTTGCCTACTTACGACCGATTTAACCGTTGAATGCAACTGCTGCTGCTGCATCAGCTTGCTGTTCCCCCGCCGTATCTCATATCTGCTTATATTACTGACAGCTGGAGCGCCATTTGGGGTTCAAGATTGCGTTTCTCTCTGGGGTATTTCTACGCGTGGCAGGTCATTCAACAGGGACAGCTTCCCGCACTCATTGATGACGAAGCAAATATGCTGCGAGTGCGCCGTCGCTGCTGTTGCTACAGTGGGCATTGTTGCTGCTGGTGGTGGTGCCGGGGTTGTTGCTGCTGCGGGTGCTACTGCTGTTGGTCTGGCGATAGCTAAAGCTGCTTGCTGTATGGGTTTATTCTGCCTCTAATAGATATTACATGGTGTATTGGGGTGTGCGTACAGCTAAGGCAACCGGAAGAAGAGGAAGCTGCATGTGTTGCTGAGCTGCTGGACCAATGGTGTTGCAATGTCGGTCAGTTGGCTGCATGTTTAGCAGAAAGTTTTCCCGAAGAACTGCAAGGCTTCTCAAGTAAGAATTGATATAGGCAAAGTGACGAGTTTCACCCCCACCTGCTGCACCGCTCCTGCACGCTCCTGGATCAACAGGACCTACTGCTAGGGCTCTACAGAACCAGCTCCTCCAGACCTGCTGCCACGCGAGCTGCTGCACCGCTGCTGCTGCGCTTCTGAACCGCTAACAGCTGCCGTGCCACCAGCTGGCACGCTTGTGTTTTAGGAGTGCTTGTGGTCGTTGCATGGCTGCATGCACGTTTCTGCCCTTAAGAACTATGGACTACTAGAAATCGCGACCCCCCGTCAACATACACATTTCCTTACACTAGTTCGGGTCGCGATTTCTAGTAGTCCGCATCTGCTCCTAAAGCAGCTGCAGCAGCAGTAACCACGCCAGAGACAGCAGCACGATGTGCAACCCCGATGGGCCCTGGCGTCCCGTGGCAAGTCTCTGCGTCATTTTGTTGTGACGTCGAGCAGCAGCCAGGGTACCTGGTGCTCGGAGCCTGCCGCACTGAGAGGTTCAGCAAGCTGCTACATTGCTAGCAACGCCAGTAGTAGCAGCAGCAGCTGCTGCTGCTGCTGCTTCTGTTACTCCTACTTCAACTATGTCTGAGCAACAGCATGGCATAGCAAAACAATCAGGCGCTGAATTTAGCCCAAACAAACGTACGGTCCGGGTGAAAATTTTCTGGATGCGCCGGCTGGCTGAATTGTGAAGACACCAGGGCTGGTAGCAGACAGCAGCTGCTGCAGCAAACAGGACGGCAGCAACTACAAATCACGCTCCATCGACTGCGACGGCGAGTGGCAACAGTCAAAACTACTGCAAGCATGCGAAGTGCAACGGTAGCAGAGGACAGGTTTGGAAAGCAATTCAGAGAAGCAATGCCGTTCAGGCAGCCTCTGTGCTGCAGCTGATTTTAGGCACGTACGCGAGGGTCCCCTTGTCGCCATTGTTGCTGTTGCAGTTGCTGCTGCTCCAGCTGTTGCAGCCGGGAGAGGGCGGCTGCTAGACGCCCCTGTAGGGCCTCTTGCTGGTCATTAGCCTTCTTCAGCTCTTGTGCTGCAGTGGCAAGCTGCTGGATGAGCTGCTGCTGTTGCTTGTGTTGTTGGCGCTGCTCCCGCTTTTGCTGTAGCTGCAGCTGCTTGTGGCGGAGCTGCTGCTGTCGCAATCGCCTTCGGTAGTCTTCCAGCCGCATACATGTGTCTCTGCTGCTGGCTTCATCGCGGAGGGAGAGGCTGTGAAGGTCTGCCTCCATGACGTTTAGACATTGGGTGCCCTGTTGATGTTTCTGGAGAAGCGGCAGCTGCTGCACATCCTCCTGCGCAAGTTGCTCCTGCTGCTGCTTGTTCGCACGGTAGTACTGTTGCCCTGGAGTGCGGGCCTGCTGCTGCAACTGGTGCTGCAGTGCGTGCTGCTGCGCGGCATGCAACAGCAGCTGTCGCCAAGGCCGGCGGCAGGCAGAGCGCTGTAGCACCCGGCAGAAATGCTCAATGCATGTGTACAACTGCCGCTGCTGCACCTGCGGATGTCGTGTCTCTTGCTGCTGATGGTGTTTCTGCTGCTGCATCCGCCGCTGCTGAAGATAGGGCAACTCAAGCTCGTATCTGCAGCTATGCATGCTCAATTGCTCTGCTGATGCCAGTCCTGGGGCAGCCGCAGCAGCAACAGGTGATGCTGTAGAAGCAACCGTTGCAACCGCTGCAGGAGCAGCAACTGCTGCGTCTGATGAAGTGGCGGCGGTTGAATCTGTTGCAACAGCAGCAGCAGCGGAACCTGTTGATTCTGCTCCGCCTGTTGGTGAGAAAACCCCAGAAGCATCCTGCTGTCGCTGGAGCTGCAGCTGCTGCAGTTGCTGGTTATTGCGGCCACCAGCACCGTCAGAAGCGTACGACACAGCAGCCAGCACATCAGCAGCATCCATATGCTGTTGAGATGGTTGCTGCTGCGCCTTCTTCTGCATCTGCTGTATGGTCTGCTGCGGCTTTTTGTGTTGCTCAAGTTGCGGCTGCCGCCATCGCTGCTGTTTCGGCTGCATCTGCTGCTCGTGCTGATGCACCGCCTGCTGCTGCTGCACCTTCTCGTGCTGCTGCTTAAGCTGCACCAGCTGTTTCTGCTGCAGCTCCTGCTGCTGCCGGTTGTCGAGAACCTCTTCCTTTGGATCGAGCGTCTGCTGCCCGTGGAGTTGCTGCTGCGTTCTACGAGTGGTCCAACGGGTGGGCGCAGCAATATGCCTAGAAGATGCAGTTGGTGTTGTTACTGCTCTAGTGCCTGCTGTGGCCTTCGTGCTACTGCTGCTGCAGCTACAGCAGCAGCTCGTGCTGAAGCTCCGTTGTGCTGAGTCCGTTGAAGCACCCAGGCATGCTGTCTGAGACTCCTCTAAACCAACGGGTCCCAACTGAGCCCCCCCGGTGCCGCAGCGTGAAGCAACAGCACCACAATCACCAGAAGAAGGAGATACTCGTTTCAGGCTTCGTGCACTAGAGGGCAGTTGGGCTGCAGTGGACACGTTCCACTGCTTATAATGAGGTTCTGAAGAGATGCCAGGAACTGCTTGATCTACAGCATCTGTTGCTGCATCAGCTGCTGCTGTTGCTGCTGGGGGGCGTCTGCTATAACCGCGCCCTGCTGTGGCAGGCGCAGCAACTGGGGAAGCGCTATCACCCGTGGAAGCAAGAATAAAAGCAGATGCAGTAGCAGGAACATGCCTGCCATTCCAATCGGCAGGGGCCTCATGGCCTACAGCAGGAAAACGCCCATGCGCTAAATGGGCGTTGGGGCTGCAACATCTGGTGCAGCTCCATCTGTCACTCACTGCAGGGCAGGTTCGTCGCTGCAGCTGCCGCTGCCCCTCCTCCTGCTGTCGTGAGTTCCGTTGACGCACCTGATGGCCGCACATCCACGAAGCCCGCTGTCCAACTCTGCTGTCCCTGCCGCTGCTACAGTTACTACTGTAGTATTTGTTGCTGTTACTGCTGCTCCTGCTGTTCGGGTTGCTGTATCTACGGCGTGGGTTGTGCTGTGCTTGCGAATCCGCAGCAGCAGCAGGAGAAGCAGCCGTGGCTTCTGGGCACCTGTTGGGCCTGTTGCCCTCTTGCACCTCCAAAAAGGTCCTTGGGCGGTACAAAGTGCCCCAAGAAACGGAGACTGAGCTGTTGTGTGCATTCCCCTGATGAACGTCCACACTGCGTCCTTCAACGGGCCCCCAGATGGGCTCCTTTTCGGGCGCCTGAAGCAACTGCGTCCCCGGAGGCTGTCGCTTGGTATACTTGAGTGCATCTGCGCAGCCATGGGTGTGGCAAGCATGCAGAGCAGCGCATGTAGCCCTCGACAAGGCGTTGCTGGCTGCCCCTGGTGCACGTGCTGTTGTGTCGGCAGCTGGATGTGCCGCAGCTTCAGGAGGCGGGCCAATTTGGGGGTCAGTCGAATAGTTGCAGGGGTACTCCACGCTTAGCACACATCTTGGTGAAAATGCTGTGCCGTTGCTAATGCATCTGCAGCTCCTGCTCGTTCTGTTCTGCCTGCTGCCTTCGTAGCTCCTGTCGCTTTTCTTGCGTTGAATGACAAGTAGGTGAGGTAGCTGCAGCGGCAAGGCATCGAATCTAGGATTGTCATCCATGTCGCTCTGAATGAGCAGCAGTTTTCCTGCAGATGCTGAAACTGGAACGCTATCGCTGCTGCCAGTGCTGCAACTGCCGTTGGCGCCACTGCTGCAGTTGCTGTGGCTCCTTTCAGGCTGCACACCCCAATGTCCCCTGCAGTGGTCCCATCCAAATGTTTTAGACAAGCGGTATTTCGAGGCTAGCTGGGGCCCTTGGCTAACCAGCTAGCCATAGAGTGTCTTTTTGGGACTGCCTTCATATCGTGAAGACACGTGGGGAAGATGTGAAGAGCAAAAGCCAGCGTATTGAGTGGGTCACCGGAAACAAATATTAGAATTCAGAGTTTACTGCCAGATATTAGAGTTTAGATAGCAGCAGGCAACTGCCAGATGTGGCTGGGCTGCTTCTGTTTGCTGTGTCGGGTCCCCTACACACGCAAGGAGTTAAGAAGTCCCAAATTGAAACTGAATTAAAAGCGCACACGACTTGCATACAATACAAGCACAAGAATCCATTATTTACAATGAGGCAATCTAGTAGATATCGACAACGAGCGGATATATGCACGTAGTACTATATCGTGTCGTGGCGTAACGCAACGAGTTGACGGAGCTGCACGCGCAGAGACCTGCAAGTGGCTTCCGTTATTGCAATCGGTAAAAAGACTTGTGTTAGGTGGGGGACCGAAGCAAACATGTTCCTGACGCCAACTGTGATCAGAGCATACAATGCGGCGTGGAAAGACCAGTTCCACACCAGACGTGTCCACTCTGCACTCATGGTCCGGCGCAAGTATCTGGTTCTAGAATTGTTCGAACCCGTAGCTTTTTTTCAGTGGAAACATATTGTGGTTTAGGCGGTTTGCCTTTTTCGATTTAATGCTCGTTGGCTCACGACTACAGTAGGAAGACAGGATGGTATCATACACGTTACGATTGCATATTTCAAGCAATGCAGGACAAATTGCCACTTCAATGCACATTTGTTGGGTAGAAGGGTCTGCAACTTGTTTGAAGTGAAGAGATCAGCCTTTAGTAATTGCTTGTGCATACCGGCTACTGTGCGCTGAGAAAGATTGCCACGCGACTTCTCATTTTTGTCGTTTGCGAGGAAAAAGACAGAGAAGCCTGATGGTTGTCGTCTGAATGCTACCATTAGTTGCGACGTCAAACTGTCAAGAAAAGTCAATCAACGCAAATGTTAACCGGCCCTGGCTTGAAACAGGCGGAACTAAATAATAATAGCCCACTTGAATTTTTCCTGCCTCTAACTGGGAGGCGGCCCTTGTACAACTGCTATTCTCAGTTGCCGCCTACCTCTGTAACTTCGTAGATGAGAACCGCCCGCCGCATTGTTCGGGCTTTCCTCGTTGGTTTTTTCTGTCCCATACAGGGTGCACCCCTTAATAATCAGCCTGATGTTGCTGTTTGACCTGGTGTCGCCGTAGGAAACGCCTGGGTGCTGGGGCACGGCTACGTAACGAGCGCCAACAGTCAAAGCTGTAAGTTCTAGGAGATACTGCCATAATGGCATGTATCATTTCCCAACAGCTTTTATATTTGCAGGCTACTCGACAAAAAATACATACAAGCACATGCCGGACAACACAAAGTCATAAACTCTAAGACGTCATGGCTTCGACTACCTGTGACCGGTGTTGGAAACTGGAACAACGAAAGCTCAACGCTGATTGCCAAGCTAGGCTAGAGTCAGCCCCCCCCAAAAATGCCAAGCACTACATCGACACTCAAGAGTCGTGCGTTGTGGGGAATGCTTCGCACAAAGACAAACACAATCAATCGCGGTGGGAGTTAAGCTGTATTCCCAAGTTACAAGACTGAGATGGCTGCGAAGTAGCTGAAATTGCGCTAGTGGTGCGCGTTTGAGCTACTCTCTGCTGCAGAGACTCTTACGCTTTCATCCAATATGGTTCTTGTACTACAGGCGTGCACCGGAATCATAGAGTGACGCACAAAGGAGGGTTGAGGTGACTGGTTGAGATGGGGATTCCGGTGAACTCGCGAAAAAGCACAACGTAAACATGCAACCGTTGAGCCAGAGAAAGAAAACACTACAAGACGGGAAGAGTAAAGCAACATGAGCAATAAAGCAACAGTGTTAGATTGGAAGAGGAGATCAACAAGGGTAGGAGGGTAATAAGTGTTCAGCAGTCACAGCATGCGCTCATCCACACCGCACGACAAAGAGGTCAATGTCGCAATGCTTTGTATTCAATCTCAATGCAAATCAATTAATCAGCGAGCCAATGTCTAACAAATATACTACACTAGCGTGCTCTTGAGCACATACTGAAAAATGGATGCTATTTCGTATGAGAACTTTAGGCATCCATAAAACTGCTGCAAAATTGGTGGTAAAGCTTCGCTGCATGCAAAGACATAATCGAGTTCCTAGTTGAGGGCACGAACGCAGTAGAGAGGCACGTACGAAGTCCTGTTAGGCCATGCTCCATCATGACAGGTCCCGCCAACCGTATAGGCAGGCCCTTTGGCCGCTATGCCCAGGACTCCTGGAAACTCCAAAGAGTTGGAAACAGGTAGCTCCTGCCAATTCTATTGCAGTCCTTTGCAAAACGTGTGGACGCAAGTTACCGTGAATATCCCGGGGGGGCATTAATCGAAATGTGCCGTTCTCGATGGACCTTTAGCGTGATTTATCATAAACGGGGCAGCACGTATACAGAAAAATGAGCCATTTGAAGGGATATGAAAGGAAACATCCAATCAGAGCACGAATGCTATGCCATCGACCGCTTAGACGATCGTTAGCTAACAGAAAAAAGGGCTCCTTGAAAGTTCGAAGATTTTTGAAAGCGGCAATTTTAACTCAAAGAAATGCTTGGAAAAATAGTTGCTTGAATGTTTATAAGGGGGAACGCCGCTGTATGCCGTGGTCTAGTTCTGTCAATGGCAGCCAACTGCGGCGGCGGGGCCAAGCAATTCCAGGCGCTTCGAGCGCCTTGAAACCTTCAACTCCACGTTTAAGAGCATACTGAGTAGAGTTTTGGAGCAGATTTTTCTCAATAACAAAACCAAACAGGGTTGCTGTCCCCTACCACCCAAGAGCAGCTAGGTGTCCGTCGTAATCCTCCTTAGTGGCGCCGGCTGTTGCGGCGCTGCTTGCATTTGCCCTGTGAGTTCTGCTTCGCAGGGAGGGGAAACACAGTCTTTTTGGCCTAAGTCTTCTGCACATTTTCCGGATAGTGACTGCCTCTCCTTACCTGTCCCCGCTTTCCTAACCGGGGCAGGGCGCTGCAGCCAGCTTTCGAGCCTGTGGAGAGTTCCGATTAGGTCAATCATATTTCACCTTCAAGCGCATACTCGAGAAGGCATCGAACAGAGCTGTCTCTGTGAGCATAATACTCTCACTGGACTTAGCAGAGGTGCAGGGAGCAGCCTCTGCTTAACCGGACACCAAAGGCAATAGCAGCAACCGCAAAAGCCTCAACAGGAGCACCACCAACAGCAGCCTACGGATTGCACATTCTCGTTGAGGGCGATATGGAGGACAAGAAGGACGATGAGGTCCCTCGGGGCCTCACGCGGGAGGTCAACCCGCTGCTTTCATCTCGGCAGAAGGCCAACAGCGCCGTAGCGCTATCTATACAGAGCGACATAGGCAAGGGTATTATATACAACATACGGCTATCCCGATGGTACCTCGCCTACTGCTTCCTAATGGCTATCGCGACTGTGTGCCTTGTCGTATTTATGATCGTAGATGTCCACTTTGTAAGTTGGGAAGCTGTGAGCGTGTCAAGGTTTAGGGTCTGGGGCCGTAGCTGTAGTGTTTCATCTGCTGCTGAAGGGCCTCAAGCAATACGCTATGCCGGCTGCTTCTTGATGATGCTGCTTCTCGTGCTGCCGCGTTTACTATCCACGTGTTGCACTTGCATCGCTAGTGGTCACATGCACAGGAATTGTGGTGGCTGTGTCAGCATGAACGACATATGGCATAGGATATGGGTTTTGAATGCGTACAGCGGAAGAACCCCGTTCCCGTCTGGGTCTGCGCTGTGGACGGCCTTATAACGTTTGCAGTTTGCTTTGAAACGATCGCCGATATGATTCTCTTAGGAAAGGTAATTTTACGTAGCGGAGGCTGCTTGCAAAGCCATAGACCCCTAAACACCTGTCTTGTGTTTACAACCAACACGGCGGCCGATTGCCCCTATATGTTTTCTAGAGTGCGTTACGGACGGGAAAGAATCTAGATTTTTGCAACAGTGTAACTGTTCTGCAGCCTTTCTGGAGTAGTGGCTGGCACGTCTTTGACTTCGCTGTCTCCTTGGTCTGCTTTGCTAGTTGGCTGCTCCTCCTCCTAGAAGTGGTGAGCGAGGAAGCATACTCTAGCGCCTCTTGTTATAAATTAAACCCCCAAAACCGAACCCTTGGGGACCCCGAGGCTTCGTGTCTGGTTTAAGGGTTCGGGGGATAAGCCTATCGAGGGCATTGTGTTGAATTTCGGAGTGAGAGCTTTCTCTGGCTAACTGCACATAACTTCTGTGGGGAAAGGGGCATTTGTTAGGGGTTTATGGTTTGGCGTCCGGATCGCAGGTTGGCGTGGTGGAGTCTCTTGACGAGTTTGTTACGGTTATTCTCCTCACAATACGATACGTGGCGCAATTTGTGAGGTGAGGTGGCCTTTAGGTGTCTCCCCGTGATTGCTGCTGCCCCTCCTTGCCGGGGAGTCTTTGGGATTGCTAGTTCTTAGTTTGGGCTGCTGCTGCAACCCTGCGGGTGTTAGTATCAAATTCTGCGCGTCGCTGAATCTTTCTGGTTGCCGCTCTACCCTTGTTTGTTTTGGTGCCACTGCCTGTTTGTTGCTGCGGTGGTGCGGCGGGTCTTTCTTTGCTCCCTTCTACTGAGGATCTTGTGTGCCGTTACGTAGTTCTGCTGAGTTTGGAAAGGCTTCCACGGTGCTCCTCTTAACTCTATTCGGTGCCTGCGCGTCTTGTCAATTTTTACCCTTACATATAGCTATTTATTGCGTCATCTGTCCCCATCGCTCCTTCCTCCTGGTTCTCACCCCTGTTTCGACGCAGCAGGTTGCCTTGTGCGTGCTTGCTTGTTTAAAGCTCTTGCCTTGTGCTACATGCTGTTTGTGTATATGTGTGTATGTGTGTGTATGTGTATGTATGTATGTATGTATGTATGTATGTATGTATGTATGCATGTATGTATGTATGTATGTATGTTATGTATGCATGTATGTATGTATGTATGTATGTATGTATGTATGTATGTATGTATGTATGTATGTGTGTATGTTTGCCTGTTGCTTGATTCCTCTTATTTTGCTGCTGCATATCCCCACTTCGCGAGCCCGTATCTGTCGTCTTCCCCCGTGTTGTGTATTCTGTGGGAGCTTGTGGGTTGCTTATGTAAGGTGTGTGTGGTTGGGAGATGCGCTTTTCTTTGTCTCTTCAGAATTGTGCGCTACATACGAACGGGAGCAGAAGCGCAAGATTCGCTGAGTGCAGCAGAAAAACACATCATTCGTTTTGACAAGCCTGGCGGAAGAGAAGAACCAAGCCGTCCCTCTGTGGTAACGGGGGGAGAGCTGGACTTCTGATGCCCCGTACCCGAATTTCATTTGCATGCATGGTGCCACAACTGTGTCCTCTACCCTTGTCGTCGTTGCGGCTTTGCATCACCACGGGCTCGCATAGCCATTTCGGTGCATCCGCATGCGGTGCACGCATCGCATGCGTCTCGCTAGACAGCTTTCTGCCTTCGAGCCGTTGCACGCTAGCACTTTACTACAATATGCATTTGCGCCTTTGGAACAGACGACATTCATTTTTACATGCTTGCTTGCTGGTGTGCTTCCATCGCAATGTGTCTGCATGTCAGTGGCTGGGTGCTGCTTTTCCCGCCCCCTGCCGCAGTTGCTTAAATTGGGTCCAATGTCTCTTCGTACCGCATGAACGGGCGTAGCTAGCTCCAGAGCGTCTTTGTGGCTTCGCCTGTCCCAGTGGTCCCTCTAGACTACGGAGAACAGCGCGAATGCTTCCAACCTCGCAAAGTTTGCAGGGGCGCCCACTGGTAATTCGCCTGTCCCCGCTCTGACAAGCACGGGAGCTGCCGTAGGGACAATGCAGACAACGGAGACGCTGCTTTTTCTGCTTTGAACGTTTTAAACGGTTTGCTGTGTGTAAGCAGGACGCGCGTTGGCATTGGGTGTGCGCATGTCAGAACAGCCGCTGCTATGGACTTTACAGCGGATGATGCTTTGCCCATCAGCAAGACAGGGACGAAGCAGTGCTGCACTATTGCATGCCGCATTGTTACAAACGGCATACGGGAACAGCACAGGCTAGATTTCCGGCAGAAGCCCATACGAGGCAGTGAACCGAGAGAAAGGTCCATTCATTAAACGTTCATTGGCACACCCACGTGGGTATTCGTCGAAACGTACCATAAATTGACAGTCTCGCAGGTACTCCTTGACGTTCAAGAAACATCCCCAAAGCGACGCGAGTGTCATGGTGAAGTCACTCGCAGGACCCACATGGAAATATGTTTCCTTATTGTTTTGCACCATTCTAATACACTGTGCAGAATCGTCAATCCACATGTGAGGCGGCAGCAGAGTTGTGCCATTCCCTGGGCTAGCTGCACAGGACCTCCGCAGCAGCCTGAAAGGTGCCGAAATACTCCTTGCTGCTTGAACATGACATACTGGCACCTATAGACTTAGTTGACGGTTGAACAATCATGCTTTGCGATTCTTGAGGGCAGAATTTTCTCGAAATTCGGGAATTTGTAGGCTGTTTTCCACAGGCCTTGCCACGAGAACTATACCTCAGTTATTGGCTGTTCGTTTCTGCTGCAAATAAGCAGAAATTAACCGAGAAACGTATTGCAGTTGCTCTCTGTGCATCTTCCTAAATGCTCTTGTAGCTTTTGTTCTGTATTTACATGGCAAGCCTAGGCCATTTATGAATATGTACATACATGACTTTTGATCTACATACATATTCATAAGTCAGCACTTGATGGGTTCGGCTTCGAAGCTGCGCTCCGTGCACATTATAGTGGTGTTTCGTTCTATATTTTAACAGCAGCGCAGACTTCCACCTGAGCCACCGCAGCTCCAATCACATCAAAAGCACCAGCAAATGAAGGAGTAAAACAAAACACACCATGGATATATTAAGGGGGAAAAAACGAGGGAGGAGAAGATACAACAGGAACTGCAGCAGACGAAGAATTCTGCACGCCCCCAGTCCTCGGTTGAGCATTGCTGGGGAAGAATACCCATGAGTGGAGTTGTGGCTTCGGGACGGGGGAGGTGTAAACCGTGCCCGGACCAGCTCATTACGTGCTTCTCTCCCTGCATATATGCTGGGTGTTGGGGGACACACATATGCTTTGAAATTTTTCAATATTTCAGTGCATGCGGCAGATGGCGTGTCCTGATGCTTGCTTGCGGAGTTGCCTTGCAGCAGGTATTGGAGCAAGGTGTGCGACATGGCACGACAGGCCTCCAGCTTGCCTCGACAGCTCAAAGACCTTATACCGTTGCGCTGGGGAAGCCAGATGGCTGTGGAAAAGCATCATATGTTGTTGGGAAATTTTCAAAATTACGCATCTGCTCTCCAGCGCAGCGGACGACGGGCCCAGAATCCTGTCACACACCTTCGCTACAAAGACACACAGGATCCAAGGAATCAAATACGTTCTTGACTAATATGTTTTCTAAAGGAAGGATGTCCTCGTTGGAGCTCCGTTTGCAGAATATCAACAGATTAGGCGCACCCACAAATACCAGTGCTGCCGAGCACCGTCCAAGCTCCTGAGGCAGGAGGCAAAAAGGGATTCACCATATTGCGTATCGCTTTCACCTGCATGAAATATTGTGACTATTTTCCTGAATAGTAAGGAAATAATCATGACCTCTATATCTGGTGAAGGCATGCATTGGAGCTGCGCAGCATACTCCCTTGCACAATCCTGTGCGCGCCGACTCCAAAGCCGCACATGCTCGAGGTGAGCGGGCTGAAGTTCAGGCGAAGCGTCCTTCCCATACACACGTTGAAATTTAAGCACGTCATATTTTCCACCATAGCGAACGAGATAAAGTCCCCATTTAATCCAGAAAATGCAGGGGTTCAGTACACTTTTCTTTGCCACTGTGGCACTTTTAGCAGGGGCGAGTGGCACCGATGAAGTACAAGTTGTTCCTATTTCCCAGCAAGGTCTCAAGTATGGCCGTAGTTCACCTTCACCAGGACGAGGAAGCGAACTCACGAGACCGCTGTTATTCGGGGTTGTCTCCCTGGCTGCCACAGTCGCAATGGTGTATCTGATCCTTCAGTGCAGCAGAGCCATCAGATCCAACGGAAATTCCAGCGGCTACTTAATGAATAAGCGGAGGCTAGAGGATCCAGAAAGAAATAAATGCGAAGATGTAGGTATTTGTCGGCAGGAACGGAGTATCCATGCCTCTCCATGTAAAAGAAATTTCTCGAGAAGGGAAGACTGGCCGCACAGCGATTTAGTGCATGCCAATGGGCAAGTTGTATCATATAAGCTTTGAGAGTAGACAGTATCTGTACACGCAAATCATACCAGAGCGTTCGCCCTGGAAACATGGTCCACTAGTCCCCAGTTGCCTTCTGCCGGCATGCTCATTCTTCTGCGGCATATCTCCTGCAGGGGCAGACGTGCTTGCCCTCTTGGCTGCTGATAAAGTGGATTCTCCGGCTCGGTCGCGTACAAGTACTTCTCGGCGATGTCTCGTCGATAGGTCTGCGTTAGAGACGTGCACCTATCAATATAATGAATGCGTGAACCCACGAGCCGTTCAGCGTGCAACACAACTTTTTCAAACATGGAAAGCGCTCGTTAGTTTTAAATGCAACTTTGTTTCAGCAACGGGATCATGTTTCTGCTGTTCGCTGCATCTCACCTACAGTTTACAGCACCACTAAGGGGACGCGATGTACGGAAGCTAGGGGGGACGGAATCGCCCCCCTGGGAGTCGTGCAATTTGCGTGCTGTCACAATGCGCATATCTCTGTCAGCCTTTGCGATAATTTCCTGAGAAAGCGTGTTTTTGTTATAATTCGCAGACGGAAACAAAGGGCATCCTGCGATATAGCGGCCTTCAGCATTCCTTGCGCTGCCAAGCCACTTCGGTCGCAATCTACGAGATTCTTCTGTATGCCCAGTGTAACCAGCCCACATTTGCATAGGTTTTTGGCCCCGAAGCGACTCAGGGCAGCAGAGGTTTTCGTCTGGTCTAAAGTGAACTCGACCGCATCTACCTTGACACAGGAAGATGCTATGTCATAAGAACAAGAGCATGCAGTGGATTGTTTTGATAAAGAGCACGGAGAAGGCGTTGACGCCCAGTATATCGAATGAATTCCAAATATACCATGAAGTAGCACGGGTTTTGTGTTGCGTAGGCGTGAGCATGCGTGAAGCCGGAAGTTTGCTTTGTTGGATCCTCAAAAGGGACAAGAGGGGGCACGCTGGTTGTGGGGTTCAAACAGGAGGATACAAGAGGATTTGGGTGCCTTAGATAGTACGTTTGGCAGCGCGACTCCGTCGCGAGTCCTGTAGGGTGTATCTGTCGGACAGGGGGATGTGTATGTCGGTGGTTGTGGGTGTGTGTAGTGGATTGGAAAAGCCCTGGCTACACATTGCATCGAGGGTTTCTTGCGTGCCGCCAATGTCCACAAGGATAAGGGCTTTTGTTGTTTAAGCCTTCCGTAGATCACAGTATCAGGCACATGCGTTGGAAGCAGACATTAGGGAGCGTTGATAAGCAAGAGGTGGATGGAAGAGTATCACACTGAGGAGGCACGACCTTATCAGCCTAGCCGATTCAGAGTGCACTACTATGTGAATTTCTGAATGGCGATGGTATTATTTCTAAGAGCTGGAGCTGAGAGGTGGAGGCCTTGCCATATATGCCCGCCCATGTCGAATTTGTATTCGCGGGCTGGTGAGAGATGGGAAAATAGTTGCTTTGAGATCAAGTCTGCCAAACCATTTACCAGCACTCTAGCGAACAACAGGCAGTGGCGTGGTCCAGAACAGTATTTTGCACCTATCTGACTGGGCGTTCGTGCGGGACGTACTTCCACTGTCATTCAAGTTTCTAGGGTAGTGACAACAGTAAAGGCGTCGTCAGGCAGGTCAGCCAGAGCCGGCTTGAAGGGCGCAAAGCAGGTTTACTATCGGACGATCTATTGCAAGTAAGCACTCAAGTTGGGTGCGTTGCAACTGAATTGAACACTTTCGCTGATTGGCGTAAGCCGATCAAAAGTGTATTGCAAACGATGCAGGATTCCTCCAGCTTCATCCTTTTGTAGTTGGCACTAAGCTTTTCCTCAATTCGCTTTTGCACGTTGGTTTAGGTTTCGCTGACAAAATTAGGCCAGTCTGCTGTATGTTTCCGCGGTATTTGGGTCAGCACTAGGTGTGGGTGTGGGTAGGGAAGGTAGGGTGGGGTAGGGACGGGTGGCCTACTTCGCTTGTTTTTGTGTTTTTATTGGTGTATATGGGTGGTTGGGTGTGTGCGCTGGTGTGGCTGGTGATGCCATTTGCGATATCGTGGCGCATACGGGGTTCTTCACACTCATTTCCCAAGCTGGTCCACTCCTGTAAGCGGCTCGTAGAAGGCTCAGCAGCACTATTATTTCTTTTCGGTACAATAGACAAGGGGGTTGGCTTCAGGGGTGCACCCATTGGGCCTCGTGAGGCTATTTGGACGGTTTGCAACTGCAAACGGGGAACACAGTTTTCGAAGCAAACGCGGCCAAAAGATCTAAGTTGTCCTTCATGACAAACCCGCAGCAGGATAATCCCCCCAGTAAAGCTTAGTCTTGGGTTTGCTTGGTGCATCACTTGGATGAAGACAGAGCATAGGTGAACATGTGAATGTGCTGCTATGTAGGACAAAGCTCTCGCTTTGCTGGTGTTTGACAGTATCGACGTGTGCACGGGAACATCATATATATTCCAGTGGGAATTTTAGGGCAATTGACGAGGACAGCATTGGTCATCATGCGTATGTCGAACATAGGAAGTGCGTTCATGGATTTTGGTAACTCCTCCGCAGACCTGAAATCTTCAGTGACACATAACATGCCGATGACACGTAGAATATGCGTGCGATGCATGCCGGTCGTCAACAAAAGTTTATTTGGCGAGCTGCAAGTTTATTCCAAGCAAGTTTATTCCGCAGGTGTTCCTATTATTCCCAATATTTGGAAGGGCGCTGAGGACTGTTAACATGTGCCAAGAGACCAGCCGGAGAGTTGCAGTGGTTACGAGGCAACGGAAACACTGCGGTGGGAACCAGCCAGATTTGCTGACAGTATAGGGAGTGTTCTGAGTACGAACTGCAATAGCTGTTCAGACAGAAGACAGCGATGTGATAGTAGACATAAAAACTCAAAACTTCAGTAAGCTTTTCTGCAGCGTGAGGCGATAGCAGAGGCTCTAGCGGCATGTGGTACGTCGATGGCTTTGGGGCCAAGGTGCGTATGTGCAATGCATCGCAATGAAAGAATCGCTTATGCGACAGCTGCTGGAGGTTAGAAGCAACCTGTGTTTGACCACGCACGTACATACCAGTGGACATGCGAAGCTCCACAACAAACAGTTTGTAAGGACATTTTATTGCTGGCTGGTTGCGACGGCTTTTGGTGACCACGCCCAGGTTTCCGATATTACGATTCGCTTTTAGCTGGCATGATCATTGGGCTGGTGCTATTTTGCATGAAGAGGCGTAAGCAATTTAGGGCTGCGCTACTGATGACGCAAGCACCTCCTGAGTTCCGCTAAGCTCAGCTGGTGTGTCGGCTCTCCGTCCAGACTACTTGAGAGTGCTTACCTCCGTGGCTACTGGGCTTTCCTAACAGAAAATCTTTAGGTGCTGTCCCCGCATTCTAGTTCTCCCCGTAATGCCGGCGCATCACGCAGCAAGAAAAGTGACATACGTAGTAGTGTAGCCGGCCCATAAATCTGATCCAGATTTAAATAGCTGCAGAAGCAGGTAGCTCTGGTGAGTCACTCTTAAATGCTTGTCACTGGCCATTATCTGAGACAGAGAGCATCATACTCTGGGGTGGCCAAAGGCAGCATTTTCGCACAATTGCAATTAGCAATTCTTGCCCCTTCGTGCCACCCGCCACAACTTCCGCCCAGCAAGTAAGGAGAACCACCAGTCACATCGAATGACGTGCAGCCCATTCAGGCTCCTCCAAAATATTCTGGCTGCAGTAGTATTTGGTTTACATTGCATTTGTGTAGGGAATATGTTAGCATGTAGTGACGGGTGAAGTGAAAGGCCATGAACGTACACGAAGGCAAGATTTGGACAGGAGCATCTGCTTCTAACCGTCCGTATAGGTGTTACTCAGGTTTTCCCACACGTATTCCCATTTTAACCTTATAAATGGTCCTGTAAAAACGCCAGCGCTGGTTTCCGAGTAGGCCAGCTTCCCAAATTCGTCTCCTCTCCTAAGGAATTCCATCTAGGCCAGTTTCACCTTGGGCCACGCCAAAGGCGCCTGAGGAGCACAGGCACTACAGGACGAGCAACATTTGGTAGTGTAGTTGCATCGTATCACCGTAGGTACATACTACTAAGGTGCGAGGAGCAGATACTGATTATGTTCGTCTATCGCGCGTATCCAACATTGCAAAATATATGCGGGGCATTAGCCGATGACTTGCACAAACAACAGCCCAAGACGCGATAATGTTGTGTCGTGCTATACAGTCTACATGAAACTAGCTAGCAATCAATGGCCCTTCTGCTGTCTCCGTTTTCCAGTATAAAATCCGAGAACAACAGTGTCGGCTCGTGTATTGCGTTCGGTGTATACTCAAGGGTTCTATGGTGAGTAGGTTTGTGAGTGTGCCGTTGTTGAGAAGCAGAGTGGTAGGCCTGGAGGGACCTGCTGGATAGTGGAGAATGCTCAATTTAGTCCAACGTGCGTCCCGTGCTTTTCCTGCGTTGGTCCTAGTTCGGAGGTACTGGTGGATTTACAGATATCAATGCTTATGAGAGGAGTAAGGGGCGTACGAAGCAGGGCATTGGGCATGGACGGCGGGCACATGAAACAAGCAATAAGTGTCAAATATTTGGAGGCGCATTGATTTCCTCATGGACAGCTATTCAGTCGTAC
>NW_013563799.1:0-536 GCF_000499605.1 Eimeria maxima | reverse complement strand
TTTTTTTTTTTTTTTTTTTTTTTTTTTTTTTTTTTTTTTTTTTTTTTTTTTTTTTTTTTTTTTTTTCTTCGTGGGCACAGGGAGAGGGAAAGGGATAACGCATTTATATGTGTATTTATATATATATATATATATGTATATATATGTAGATATATCTATATATATATATATATATGTATATGTATATGTACACATATGTGTATATGTATATTTATATTTATCCATGTATATGTGTGTATATGTGTGTATGCGTGTTTATCTATCTGTATATGTATATATGTATAGATGTATATGTATATATGTATATGTATAGATTTATATGTACAGATGTATAGATCTATATATGTATATATCCTGTGCATACATATACATATAAATATAATGTATATATGTATATCTATATATGTATATATGTATATGTACATGAATATGTATATATATACGTATATTGTATATATGTATATGTATATTATACATATATATGCATGTATAACAAAAGAGAGACTAATATATATATATATATATATATATATATA
>NW_013563798.1:22922-35497 GCF_000499605.1 Eimeria maxima | reverse complement strand
TATATATATATATATATATATATTATATAATATATAAAAAAGAGAAAAAAAGAATAAATAAATAGATTAACTAAACAAAGAATAAAATCCTGTATTATTATTCCTTAAATATACAAAAAGGAGACAAAAAAAGGAGACAGTTATTGTCTCCTTTTATGCATAAGTTGTATACATATACGTATATAACATATATAAATAAATAAATAAAATAAATAAATAAATAAATAAATAAATAATTAATTAATTTATTAATTTATTTACTAAATAAGGAGTTAAATAATTTATTATTATTTTTTTTATTAAGAATAAAAAAAGAAGGTTTTTTTTTATCTCTTGTTATATAATTAGGAAAGGAGACACCAAAAGGAGACACTTTTTGTCTCCCTATTTTTTTTTGTGTTTTTCCTCCATGAGGATGCTTGCATGCATTCATTGCCTTGCCCCTTACTGATGGTCTTTTTCCTTTTCTTCTTGTTACTCCTGCCTTAAGGAGAGGGGCAGGACGTAGACTCCCGCTGCAGCTACTGCTGCTGCTGCTGCTGCTGCTGCTGCTGCTGCTGCTGCTGGTAGATGCAGCAGCAGCAGCAGGAAATGGCTGCATTGATTGACCTATTGTTGCCCAACAACGAAGAGACACACGACGTATCTCCCCTGAAGGTAGACGTAGTACTGCTGTCCCTTCTTTTGCTGCTGCTGCTGCTGCTGCTGCTGCTGCACCTGCTGCACCTGCAGCAGCAGCAGCAGCAGCAGCAGCAGGGGCAGGACGAGGCATATCCTTATGAATAAGAGTGCAGCAAGCTCCTGCTGCTCTTGCTAGCTGCGCCCCCTTACCAGGAGACAGCTCAACAGCAAAGACAAGGGAGCCAACAGGGACAGCAGCAAGAGGCATGCAGCAACCAGGTAATAAGGGAGCTGTCTCTGCAGCAAGGAGACGATCCCCAGGTCTTGTTGCTGCTGCTGCTGCTATATAAGATAATACACCATCATCATACTGCAGCAGAGCAGCAGCAGCAGCAGCACGAACAGGATCATGATCTATACGTAGTACTGTACCCCATACCTCCTTCCTGCTGCGCCTCCAATCTATTTGCCGCTGCTGCTGCTGCAGCTTGCTGCTGCTGCCTCTGTGTCTTACTGTTATCTGCCCGCTGCTGTTGCGCCCTCCGTGATTTATTCTTCTTGTTGCTAATTGCTGCACTACTCTTCCTTCGTATAATAAAGGTCTCTTCTTATTCCTGCTGCTCCTGCTGCTGCTGCTGCTGCTGCTGCTGCTGCTTGATGCTAGCTGCTCGAGGAGACGCTGCTGACGAGCGGCGGTAAAGGGGATACGGGGACCGGATGGTCCTCCTGCTGCTGTTGCTGCTGCTGCACCTGCTGCTGCTGCTGCTGCTGCTGCTGCTGTTGAGCGAGGGGGACAACCCGTCTGCAGCAGCAAAGGGACAGGACCATTACGTCTATATATTGCCTTAGGGGCATAATAAGAGGAAAAATTACGCTGCTGCTGCTGCTGCTGCTGTTGCTGCTGCTGCTGCTGCTGGACATACACCCGAGATAAACTTCTGCTGCCAAGAGATGCTGCAGCGCCAAAACCATCCATACACCGCAATGGTGCTGCTGCTGTTGCTGCTGTTGCTGCTGCTGCTGCTGCTGCTGCTGTTGCTGATCTCCCTCCTCCTCTTTGTCGTACTCCTGCTGCTGCTGCAGTTGGTTGTGCTGCAGCAGCAGCAGCAGCAGCAGAAGGAAGGATACACGGCCTAAGACTTCGCAACGGCAGCAGCAGCAGCTGCATGCAGCAACGTGGCGGTGTTACTTGCATAGTATAACGAATCCTTTAATCCCTTTACTAGCTGTTGCTGCTGCATGCAGCAGCAGTTGCTGCTGCTGCTGCTCTTGCTGCTGCTGCTGCTCCTTGTCATGTATGTACAGTATAAGCAGCAGCATTCATTGTGTATTGCTGCTATAAAGAGGCAAAGACACAAACAAACAAAAAAAATACAATTAAATATATACACAGAAGAGTAGGTGTGCTGCTGCTGCTGCTGCTGCTGTTGCTGTTGCTGCTGCTGCTGCAGCAGCAGCAACGATCCTTCTCGGGTAACAACGCATGCAGACCGCTGTTTATTGCCTTTTTAATTAATTAATTAATTTATTTATTTATTTATTTTATTTAAATTAATTTATTTTTTATTTATTCTATTTATTTTATTGCTGCTGCTGCACATAGTAAGTCTGCTGCATGCGGTGTTACCGCTGCCTACAAGACAACAGCAGCAGCAGCAGCAGCAGCTGCTGCTGTTGCATGCAAATGCTGTACAATTAAAGAAATAAAGGCCTAAATAAATAGATATATAATAATAAATTATACATAATTAAATAATTAAATTAGTAAATAAATAAATAAATAAATAAATAAATAAATAAATAAATAAATAAATAAATTATTTGTGTATAAAGGGAAAGAAAATGAATAAACTTATCCATTGGTTTGTTTGCTTATATACATCATTATAATGCTTTCTGCTGCTGCTGCTGCTCCTGCTGCTGCTGCTGCTGCTGCGTTAGGTGCTACTGTTGCTGCTGCTGCTGCTGTAGATGTTGCTGTGTAGATGATCATGAGTAGCAGCAGCATCTAACTCCCAGTAGCAGCAACAGCAGCAGCAACAGCAGCAGCAGCAGCAGCAGCAGCAGCAACAATGCAGAAGACAGCCTAAGCTAATAGACTATTAATAAAAAAATAAATGTTTATTTATATATTTATATTATCTATTTATTATATATTATATATTATATAATATAAATAATATTTATATGCTTATTTATTATTTAATTCATCTATTTATTTATTTATTTATTTATTTATTTATTTATTTATTTATTTATTTATTTATTTATTTATATGTATATATAATGCATTATATATATAGTGTATAATTAACTATATAAACATATGTATAAATAATATATAAATATATTTATATACATAAATACAAATACAGTATATATACATAAATATAAATATAAATATAAATAAATAAATATAAATATAAATAAATACAAATAAATATAAATATAAATATAAATATAAATATAAATAAATAAATATAAATATAAATAATATATATAAATAATAATATAGTGTGTCTGTGTCTTTAGTGGCTGTTGGGGTGTACAGGCAGCAAACACCAGACACTTTAAAATGCTGTCTCTTATGTTTTGCTGCTGCTGCTGCTGCTGCTGCTGCTGCTGCTGTTGCTGTTGCTGCAGCAGCAACCGCAGCAACAGCTGCAGCAATAGCAGCAAACAAACGGATTGAGGGCCTGGGGAGACAATAAGAAATGCAAAAAGCATTGCAGCAACAAACAAGAATGCAGCAGCAGCAGCAGCTGCTGCTGCTGCAACAATTGCTGCTGCAACAACAGCAGCAGCAGCTGCTGCTGCTGTTGTTGCTGCTGCAGATGCTGCTGTTAGCTGCTGCCTTACAGTCAACAGCAGCAGCACCTATATAGAAAAACATGTTGAACACTGCTCATGCTGCTGCTGCTGCTGTTGCTGTTGGCGCTGCTGCTGCTGCTGCTGCTGCTGCTGCTGCTGCAGTTGCTGCAGCAGCAGCAGCAAAAAAGACAGAGAGACACAGAAGCCATTTCCCTCCACTAAATAAACGATCGCCTAAAAGCTGCAACAGAGTAGCTGCAGCAGCAGCAGCAGCTGCTGCTGCAACTGCTGTTGCTGCAGCAGCAGCTACAGCAGCAGCAGCAATAGTATCTGCTGCTGCTGCTGCAGCAGCATAGGCTGTCAATGAATAAAGATTGATGTTAAGAGAGAGGAATGAGCAACAAAAAGAAAAGGAAGAAAAAGTTGCTGCATATACACCCCAAAACACCAAAAGGGTTTAGGGTTTATAAGCCATCCAAGCTCCATAAACCCTAAACCCTAAACCCTAAACCCTAAACCCTAAATAATATATGTAAAACCGTAAAAAGAAGGGAATAATATATATTTATATTTTCTCTCTTTCTTTAACCCCACCAATATATATCCTGCAGCAGCAGCAGCAGCAGCAGCAGCAGCAACTGCAAGAGGAGGAGGAGGAATATATATTAATTTATGCATTTAATACACTATGGGTAGCAGATGGTTGTGTGTTTACGATAGGTGGGGTTGTTGCTGAATTATGCAAGGATTGTCTGCTGCTGTTGCTGCTGCTGCTGCTGCTGCTGTTTTGTTGCATTAATAGCATTTGTTGCTCTATCTGTTGCTGTTCATCATTCCCTTCTCCTCCTGCTGCTGCTGCTGCTGCTGCTGCTGCTGCTGCTGCTGCTGCTGCTGCTGTTCCTCCTGCTGCAGCAGAAAGTTGGTGTAGGAGTTGTTGGTGCTGCATATGTTGCTGCTGCTGCTGTTCAATTTGCTGCTCGATTTCTTCGATCATTTGCTGCTGTTCTTGAATAAGTTGTTGCTGCTGCTGCTGCAGCAATTTAAGTTGCTGCTCTTGCTGCAGTATATCTTGCTCATTATTAATATTTTGTATTTTTATTAATAATTCTTGCTGCTGCAGTTGTTGTATCTTATGTATCCATTCTTGCTGCATTTGCTGCTGTTTAATAATCATTTGCTGCTGCTGCTGCTGCTGTATTTGTTGCTGTTTCTTGTATTCTTTTTCCTGTAACGAATATAATGCCTCTCCTTCTCCTTTTTCTTGTATCTTCCCTTGCTGGTGCTGCCCTTGCTGCTGCTGCTGCTGCCCTTGCTGCTGCTGCCCTTGCTGCTGTATTGTATAAGAATCATCAATCCATGCAATTCTTTTGCCATTTTCCCAGATTCCCCTCTTTTGTTCTCCATTTCTTGCAGTAAATGTACCTAATCCATGCTGTTTACCATTGATCCAATAGCCAGCAAATGCCCTACCATCAGTCCATAAGAAAATACCTTTTCCTTCCTTTTTATCCTGCTTATATTGACCTATATATACCCTATTATCTGCCCATAAGAATGTACCCTTACCATGCATGCGGTTATATAACCATTGACCTATATATACCCTCTTATCTGCCCATATATATACACCATAACCATGTATATAATTAAGATTAAATTCTCCGGTGTATAGGGAGCTATCTGGCCATAAAAAAAGACCATAATTCTTCTTCTTCCCCTTATAATAATAACCATAAAAAAAAGATCCATCTGCCCATCTCTCTATGCATATTCCCTCCTTCTTATCATTTATCCATTGCCCCTTGTATATACTACCATCATTATGTTTATATATACCATAACCATTAGCCTTATCCTTATACCAATTACCATCATAATAATCACCATCTGCATGCATAAATACACCATGACCGCATGCATATCCATCTACCCAGTCCCCTATATAACGAGCACCGTCTCCCCATTCCTGTATACCGTATCCATGCTTATAGCTACCTCTCCATTGTCCAATATATGTTACACCATTACCTAATGTTATTAAAGGACGACTAACTAATTCATCATCATTATTCTTTTCTTCTCCTGATTGTCCTCCTGATTGTCCTCCTGCTGCTGATTGTCCTCCTGCTGCTGCTGTTGATGAGGAGGAGAATGATGGGTCTAAAGGGTGGGGTTGCTGATGGTGTTGTTCTCTTGTTATTTCTGTCTCCTCGTTGTTATTCTGCTGCTGCTGCTGCTGCTGCTGCTGCTGCTGTTGCTGCTGTTGATCATTTGGATGTATTGATGGAGGACATTCATCATCATCTATAGCACCAGCAGCAACAGCAGCAGCAACAGCAGCAGCAGATGATGATGATAATTGTTCATCTTGTTGCTGTTGTTGTTGTTGACTCTTGTTGCTCTTATGATCATCCTCCTCTTGTTGTTGTTGTTGTTGCTGCTGCTGTTGCTGCTGCTGCTGCTGCTGCTGTTGTTGTTGTTGTGTCTTGAGGTTTGTTGGTGTGTCTTTGTCCTCAGGACGTTTAGCCCGAGCCTTACTCTTACATGAACCCATCCTCCTGCTGCTGCTGCTGTTTGCTGCTGTCTGCTGCTGCTGCTGTTTGCTGCTGCTGCTGGTGTTGCTGCTGTTTAAAAAGATATTGATGAGGAAGATAATGATCCCTCTTCCTCTCTTGCTGCAGTGTATGTGTGTGTGTGTGTGTGTGTGCTACTTACTCCTGCTGCTGCTGCTGCTGCTGCAGGCTAATATATATATACACACACACACACACACAGACACAATGTGTCTCTGTGTCTCTTTGTCTGTCTCCTCTCTCTCTCTTTCTCTTCTCCTTCTCTCCTTGTCTCCTTGTCTCCTTCCCCCTCTTCCTCCCTCCGCTGCTGCTGCTGCTGCTGCTGCTGTTATTAGCTGTGCTGCTGCTGCTGCAGGCCTGGGGTGAGTAGTGCGAGTCCTATGGGTGTACTTGTGGATAAGAAAAGGCAGCAGCAAAAGTGCAAGAAGGGAAAAGAATCACCATATGCTGCTGCTGCTGCTGCTGCTGTTGCTGTTGTTGTTGCTGCTGCTGTTGCGGATCGGGCCCCAGCCAGCCGACGGCAGCAGCTGCTGCTGCTGCTGCAGCAAATATAATATTATGTATATTTGTTGGGTTAAAGGAGAAAGTATAAGAAAGACATTGTTATATATATATATGATAGCAGCTGCTGCTGCTGCTGCTGCTGCTCTTTTGCTCCTTATTTATGCTACGGATGCTGCTGCTGCTGATGATGATGCAACTCCTCCTGCAGCAGCCCATGGGTCGCTTGAGATGCTGGGCAGAAAACAGCTGCTGCTGCTGCTGCTGCTGCTGCTGCCGCTCCTGCTGCTGCTCCAGACACAACCTACTGCAACCGTCAAACTATAAAACAAAAAGACATGCCACACATACAGCAGCATCTGCTGCTGCTGCTCTTCCTGCTGCACCGCAACAGTAGCTGCAGCAGGCGCCGCTGCTGCTGCTGCAGCCGCTGATGATGGCTGCTGCTTGCTGCTGGCTGCTGCTGCTGCTGCTGCTGCTGCTTAGTGCGCTGCTGCTGCTGCTGCTGCTGCCCTGCTGCTGCTCCTAAGGATCCTATATTCTTACATGGATCCTACTGCTGCAGCAACAATTACACAATAAATAAATTTTATTTCTTTTTTTGTTTTTTTCCTTTTTTATTATCAATATTATAAAGTACCTCGTGGGGACCAACTGCTGCCACCCCATGCAGCAGCAAACAGCAGCAGCAGCAGCAGCAGCAGCAGCAGCGGCTCGAACGCTTCAGCGGCGTCACAGCAGCAGCAGCAGCAGCAGCAGCAGCAGCAGCAGCAAGAAGGGATCCCTGTTATAAGGAGCACAATCTTCTGTACTGGAATAATTAGCAATAAGAGGAATCCTCTTTTTGCCTTAACTCCTTAATAGCAGCAAAGGAGAACTGTTGCTGCAGCAGCAGTTGCTGCTGCTCCTGCTGCTGCCGCTGCTGCTTCTAGTGCTCCCGGAGGTGTGGGAAGAGCGGCAGCAGCAGCAGCCTGCTGCTGCTGCTCTCTCCTACGCTACCAACAGCAGCAGCAACAAAATCAGGGAACCACAGAATTACAACAGGCTGCTTATTTGATTTCTTACACCTGCAGCAGCAGCAGCAACAGCAGCAGCAGCAGCAGCAGGAGCTGCACAGTCTTGGAACGGGGGCCCTCCGTCGATCCATTAAGGACGCCCTAGAACACCATTAGCAGCAGCAGCAACTGCAGCAGCAGCAGCAGCAACTGCAGCAAAACCTGCCGTAGAATACTTCCTATTTCGTTTACAGCCGTACGCCTTGCAGCAGCACGGCAGCAGGATATGCAGCAGCAGCAGCAGCAGCAGCACGAGCATCATCGGCAGCAGCTGGAGCCTTAGCGGGAGTACCCGGTAGAAACAGCACAAACATTACCATTACTCCTGCGGTAGGAAGAGGAGCAGCAACAGCAGCAGCAACAGCAGCAGCAACAGCAGCAGCAACAGCAGCAGCAACAGCAGCAGCAACAGCAGCAGCAGCAGCAGTTATTTCAGTAGGAATTGCTGCAGAAGCTATGGGGCTTCTAGGAGGCATTTCTTATACCTGCCCTTAGGATGAGGATGGCTCGCGGTGTGCTGCTGCTGCTGCTGCTGCTGCAGCCGCTGCAGTTGCTGCAGAAGCAGCTGCAGTATGCATGCGCAGAAGAGACTGCAGCGGCACCTCCTATATCAACAATACGTATAGATAGGCAGCATGCAGCAGCAGCAGATGCTCCTCTCCAAGGCAGCAGCACAAGGAACAGCAGCAGCAGCACAAGCAGCAGCAGCAGCAGCAGCGGCGGGGGAGGAGGCCGTCGTCGTGGCGGACGTAGGGGACATCATCATAAGGTGTCTCCTCGCAGCAGCAGCAGCAGCAGCAGCAGCAGCAGCAGCAGCAGCACAAAGTCATCAAAGGTGCATAGTACACCAGAAGAAGACCCATCAACAGCAGCAGCAGCAGCATCACCACCACCAACAGCACCAACAGCAGCAGCAGCAGCAGCAGCAGCAGCAGACGCAAATATAGAAGTTACTCTTGGCCGTCTCCTTGCACAGCTACCCGTTGTATGGGGGGCCTCATGGAGGCCCCTTATACAGGCAGCAGCAGGGGCCCCCCTGTCCCTAAGGGAGGCAGCATTTAATGATGTTGCTGCTGCTGTTGATGCCTACTGCATGCAGCAGCTAGAGGGAGGAGGTCTTGCTACATTTGCTGCAGCAAGAGAAGCAGTAACTGCAGCAGCAAGAAGCATCAAAGACAGCAGCCGTATCCTGCTGCTGCTGCATGCAGCAGAAGGGACACCACTGCAGCAGCTGCAGCAGCAAGACGTACCTGCTGCTAAGCCTACATTGTATGATGATCCAGCAGTGCTGCCTGCAGCAGCAGCTAAACAGCAGCAGCAGCAGCAGCAGCAGCAGCAAAGAAATATGCTGCTCTCCTTGCCTCCTCTTGATGTATGGGGGACACAAAGGGAGACACATAGGCAGCAAAAGTCCAGCAGCAACTTGCTGCTGCGTGCTGCTACTGCTGCAGCAGGACCTGCATTCTTATTGCTGCAGCACCAGCAGCAGCAACAGCAGCAAATGCAACTACAGCAACAGATCCAGCAACAGATCCAGCAACAGCAACAGGTGCAGCTGCAACAGCAGCAACAACAACAACAACAGCAGCAGCAGCAGCAGCAGCAGCAGCCAACTAGCTGGGCAGGCGCCTCTTGGAAGAGTGCTGTAGATACAGTGCAGCAGCTGTTTCCTTAATCTGCTGCTGCTGCTGCTCCTCTTCTTAATCCGCATGGTGCACAGTTGCCACCAGCAGCAGCAGCAGCAACTGCTGCTGCTGCTGCTGCAGCAACAGCAGCAGGAGGAGCTTTGCACATGCAGTTGCTGCTGCTCCTGCTGTTGCTGCTGCTGTTTGTTTCTCGGAGCAGAAGCTGCAGCAAGTACAGCACCTGCAGCAGATTAAGCAGCAGCAGCTCGTGCAGCAGCAGCAGCTGCTGCTGCTGCTGCAGCTGCAGCAGCTGTTGCTGCTACTGTTGGGAGTTCCTTAGCACGCATGCAACCGCTGCAGCAGTGGCAGTAGTACTGGTCCATGCTGCTGCACGCGTCTTGCTGCTGCTTACTTGTCTGTTTTTTGCTGCTGCTGCTGCTCTGCAGCAGATAGCAGCAGCAGCAGCAGCAGACAGCAGCAGCAGCAGTGTTTGGGGAGTTTATAGTATATATGCTGTTGTTTATTTCTTGTCTTTTTCTTCTGCTGCTGTTTGCATGCAACAGCAGCAGATATGCTGCAGCAGCAGCAGCAGATCTATACAACCCTTTTGCTGCTTTTGCTGCTTTTGCTGTTGCTGTTGCATCTATTGCTGCAGCAACAGCAGCAGCTGCAGCAGCAGCTGCTGCTGCAGCTGGGGTGTATATGCAGCTATTAAGGGTTTTCTTATTTAACAACAGCAACAAGAAATGCGTTTTCTCTATAAAAACTCCTTGGATAGATCTATTTATTTTATTTATTTATTTATTTATTTATTTATTTATTTTATTTATTTATTTATTTTATTTATTTATTTTATTTATTTAGTTTATCTAGTTTATTTAGATATATTATTGTTAGTATATATGGAGTAACCCAAACCCTAAACCCTAAACCCTAAACCCTAGAAAACCCTAATTTATGATACCTCTAAACCCTAAACCCTAATTGTTGTAAACCCTCTAAACCCTAAACGCTAAACCCTATTTCTTGTATAGGCCCACCAAGCCGTAAACCCTAAACCCTGATTCTTGCATAGATTCTCTAAACCCTAAACCCTAAACCCTAATCCTTGCCGACCGTCTAAACCCTAAACACTAAACCCTAAACCCTAAACCCTAATATGTATAGTCTGTGTGGTTATTCAAAGGTTTAATAAAATAATAAACGGTCTAATAAAGAGGGTTTATTAAAAAGGGTTTATAATAAACAAGGGTTTATTAGGGTTTAGGGTTTAGGGTTTAGACTGTTATTTCTTTGTTCTTTACAAGAAATAACAGCCCCAACTTCCCCATATACTGCATGCATGCAACTGCAGACACTGCATGCAACACCAGCAGAAGCTGCAGTCACCGCATGCACCAGCTGCCTCTGCATGCAACTGCAACCACCGCATGCATGCATGCATGCATGTGCATGTGCATGCATGTGCATGTGCATGTGCATGCATGCAGCAGCAGCAGCAGCAGCAGCAAGAGGAGGAGGACTAGGTTATTCATTAAGAGGGGACCCCCATAGAGCCTTAGCTCCTTCATAGGTACCCAATAGTACAGCACAAGAAGGTACAATCTTAAGGAGACGAGGGAGCAACCCCACCCAATAACCACCTATACCCTGATTCTTATATACCTCCATACATACAAACCCTAAACCCTTACCTCCTCCTACCCTAAACCCTAAACCCTTCCTCTCCCTTAATCCTCTATACCCTATACCTATATTATTACTATTATATACACCACCACCAATAGAAGAAGAAGAAGAACAGGGGCCCCATAACCTCCAACCTAGGGGCCCCCCCCTCCCTTGGGGGCCCCCATAGAAGGAGGAAGAAGAAGAGGGGCCCCCATAAGTGGTAGAAGAAGAGGGAGAAGAGGGCCCCCTCCAGCTCCCTCCTACAATCCCGGTACCATTATGAGTGCCTCCCGCGGCTGAGGTGTGGGCCCCTCCTGGGGCCCTCCCACTTCCTCCTGATGGTGGGCCCGATTGGGGGCCCCCATGGGGGCCCCAATGGGGGCCCCCCTCTGTTGGGGTGTTGGGTATAAATTGTGCAGATTGTATTCTTGTTTTAAGTACATCAAAGGGATGAGTTAATACGCATGCAACAGCAGCAGAAAAAGCCCCAGAGAGGAAGGGTATAATAGCTCTATCCTTGAATTCTTGTATACTGCTGCTGCTACTGTTGCTGCTGTTGCTGCTGCTGCTGCTGCTGCTGCTGCTGCTGCTACTATTATTATTATTATTATTAAGGAGGGAGTGTAGGGTCCTGGATGTAGCCTGAGTAAGTGGCCAATAAAAAGCCGAGAAAGGGACATCTCTTATTATAGTAGGGAATACACCCTTAAATAGTCCCCTTATTCCTTCCTTATTTATTGTCTGCTGCAGTAAGGAGACAGCAGCACTACGTCTCCATATCTTGCTGCTGCTGCTCCTGCTGCTGCTGCTGTTACTGTTACTGCTACTGCTACTGCTGCTGCTGCTACTGCTGCTGCTGCTGCTGCTGCTGCTGTTGATGATACTGTTGATGCTGCAGCAACGGGCCTGTAATTGTGTTCTTACTAACTCCATAGGTGCAGTAAATAATACAGCAGCAGATCTAGCAGCAACACCAGCAGCAGCAGCAGCAGCAGCAGATGCATTAGGGTCTCTTTTCTCATATATATAAAAGAATATTATATTTGCAGGTATTAATACAAGCATAGCGGGCCCCACACCTCGCCAGAATACTCTTATACCTTGCATGCGGTATAGACGGGTCGCTACCTCAATGCTGCTGCTGCTGCTGCTCCTGCTGCTGCTCCTGCTGCTGTTGTTGCTGTTGTTGCTGTTGTTGGGGATGGTGGGGCGGCGGGGGGGAGCTGCTGCTGCTGATGATGCAGCAGAGGTATTTATGGATACATCTGCTGGATATGGTGATGGTGATGGTGCTGCTGCTGCTGTTGCGCCATCTGCTGCTGCTGCTGCTGCTGCTGCTGCTGCTGCTGCTGCAGCAGTACGAGCAGCAACAGCAGATGTATATTGCCAATAGTTTTTTACTACATCAAAGGGAGTACATAAGACAGCAACAAGACAGCCGCTAACAGCGCTGCTAAGACAAACCTGCTGTATATCCATCTATAATACAGCAGCAGCAGCAGCAGCAGCAGCAACAGCAGCAACAGCAACAGCAGCAACAAACTCCTGCTGCTGCTGCTGCTGCTGCTGCTGATGAGCACGCTGCGATCTATCTATACACAATTTATATATCTTTATATATCTACATATATAACTCTGTTAAGACAGTTGATGCTGCTGCTGCTGCTTCTGCAGCAGTAGCTGCTGCTGCTTCTGCTGCTGCTGCTGCTACTGCTGCT
>NW_013563798.1:7922-15422 GCF_000499605.1 Eimeria maxima | reverse complement strand
ACCAGCAGCAGCAGCAGCAGCAGCAGCAGCTGACGACCAAGAGCGTCAACCTGTATGGACGTTTGCCAGGAGCTCGCCGAGAAGCAGCACGAGTAGCAACAGCAGCAGCAGCAGCAATAGCAGCAACAGCAGCAGCAGCAGCAATAGCAGCAACAGCAGTAGCAGCAGCAACAGCAGCAGCAGCAGCTACAGCAGCAGCAGCAGCTACAGCAGCAACAGCAGCAGCAGCAGCTACAGCAGTAATAGCAGCAGCAGCAGCTACAGTAACAACAGCAGCAGCAACAGCTACAGTAGCAATAGCAGCAGCAGCAGCAGCAGCTACAGTAGCAACAGCAGCAGCAGCAGCAGCAGCAGTCTCTGCCAGCCTGCTGTGGAGACGAGGAGCTTACAGCCCACTCCGTGGCTGTCTCCCAGAGTATCTCCTGCTGCAGATCAGCAGACAGCAGCAGCAGCAGCAGCAGCAGCAGCACACGCTGCTGCTTTGACAGGCCCCTCTCTTCAGCTGCCATTGCGAACCCAAGCTGCGCATGCAGAAGTTGGTGAAAATGGGCAGCAACTGCAGCAGCAACAGAAGCAGCAGCAGCAGCAGCAAGAGCAGCAGCAGCAGCGGAAGCAGCAGCAGCAGCAGCCGTTCAATCCAGCTGCTGCGTCTTCTTCGCTTGACAGCTGTTGGTGGGGAGAGGAGAAGAAGGTGCCTGTTACTGAGTCCCAGGCAGCAGCAGCAGCAGCTGCTGCTGCTGCTGCAGGACTGAGCCGCCCAGTAGTTGAAGATGCTGCTGCTGTGCAGCAGCTGCAGCAACTGCAGCAGCTGCAGCAGCTACAGCAGATGCAGCGGCCGCTGCAGCTGCGTCACCCTGCCCCATTGGTGGAGTGTATAGACAGCTCAGGTGCTGACTGGAGCAGCGCATGGCGGTCTCCCTGCAGCAGCAAAGTAGGTGGTAGTGCTGCTGCTGCTAATTCTGCTGTTGGAGGCTTCTTCTCTCCATCGCCAACAAGTAATAGCTGCCTATACACCCCAATATGCCTGACCCCTACATCGGGTACACCTCTATGGGTGACGCAGCAGGCCTCTCTGCTGCTGCAGCAGCAGCAGCAACAGCAGCAGCAGCAGCAGCAGCGACAGCAGCAGCAGCACTTGGATGCTCATCAAAATGTTCAGACTGCTGTCTTTGAGATGCTTACTCCTAGACGTATAAAGCAGCAGCAGCAGCAGCAACAGCAACTGCTGCAGCAGCGGCTGCACCTGCCGCTGCAGCAGACGGTGCTGCAGCAGGAAAGCCCAGCAACATTTTCTAGTGTATGCTCACCTCGCGTAGAGGACACAGAAGCAGCAGCAACTGCAGCAGAACAGCAGCAGCAGCAGCAGCAGGAGCAAGCGTCTAGCAGCAACCGTCGTTGCTCTTGGCTGCGGAGTCCATTGCGCTACGCTGCAGACTTTATCCGCAGCAGATTTAGCAGCAGCAGCAGCAGCAGCAGCAGCAGCAGAGGGGACGTTTCTTACTGGGATCTTCTTGCCTTTATACAGGACGAAGCCTCTAGTTGCCGAGTGCGCCCTCGTGCTGTTGCTGCAGCAGCCTGTTCTGCAGCAGCAGCAGCTGCTGCTGCTGCTGCTAAAGAACAAGCTGCTGCTCCAGCGAGTCCAGCAGCAAAGCCTACCGCAGCAGCAACACAACCAGCAGCACCAGCAGCACAACCAGCAGCAGCAGCAGCAGCAGCACAACCAGCAGCAGCAGCACAACCAGCAGCAGCAGCAGCAGCAGCAGCACAACCAGCAGCAGCAGCAGCAGCAGCAGCAGCACGACCAGCAGCAGCAGCAGCAGCAGCAGCAGCAGATGCTGAGGGCGTCCCACTATCGGATTATAGGCGGCCTTGTGGGGCCAAGCAGTTAGAGACACTTCCTGTGCTGCTGACAACAGCAGCAGGAGAACCAATTAGTAACGAGCAACAGCAGCAGCAGCAGCAGCAACAGCAACTGCATCTCATGGTGCAGCAGCAGCTGCAGCAGCAGCTGCAGCAGCAACGTACTACAGCAGGTGCATCCCGCGGCATGTATGGCATAAGCCGGGCCAGCAGCATGTATAGCATAGCTGATGGTGTAGAGCCCACAACAGCAGCAGCAGCAGCAGCAGGAGGAGGTTCTGTCCCAACAGTTGCTGCTGCTTCAGCGCCTGCACCAGCAGCAGCAGCAGCAGCTGATCCGCTGAACCTCCACTGCAGCGATGGAATGCATGCGCGAACGTTGGACAGCCCCAGAGGTTTGTACAGGTCGTCAAGGGTGTCTCCAGAGACACTAATGCAGCAGCAGCAGCAGCAGCAGCAACAGCAGCAGCAACAGCAGCAGCAAGGATATGTGGTTAGGAGACGTGCCTCTCAAGGAGACACCGCACTTGACCGTCTTGAATCATCAAGCAGACAGCAGCGCGCTGCGTCACTGCAGCAGCAGCAGCAGCAGCAGCAGCAGCAGCAAAGGCTGTTGCCTGTACAGCATCAGCAACAACAAACTCAACTCCACCGACAGCTGCAGCAACGGATCCAGCAACAGCTGCAACAGCAGATGCGCCTACAGCAGCAGCAGCAGCAACAGCAGCAGCAGCAGCAGCAGCAGCAGGTGGCTGATGGATCTATAAGTTGCCGTCGTCGTCGTTTTGGTTTATCGCAATTTCTTCCATCGAAACCAGAATCATCAACAACAGCAACAGCAGCAGCAGCAGCAGCAGCAGCAGCAGCAGCAGCAGCAACAGCAGCAGCAGCAACAGCAACAGCACCACCCCGATCAATCCCGCACCCTATGGGTTGCACCCCTCGTTATAAAGGTAACAATGATCAAAAGAAGAATCATTATTATAAATATAAGCAGCAGCAGCAGCAGCAGCAGCAACAACAACAGCAACAACAACAGGAAGAAGAAGAGGAAGAAGAAGATGAAGAAGAAGACGAAGAACAAGAAGAAGAAGAAGACGAAGAAGAAGAGGAGGAACAAGAAGAACAAGAAGAAGAAGAACAAGAAGAAGAAGAACAAGAAGAAGAGGAACAAGAAGAAGAACAAGAAGAAGAACAAGAAGAACAAGAAGAAGAAGAAGAAGAAGAAGAAGAACAAGAACAAGAACAAGAAGAAGAGGAAGAAGAAGAAGAAGAAGAAGAAGAAGAAGAGAATCCTGTATCGTCAATACCTGATAGCCAATTAAGAAGTTTATTATGTATTCCTTATAAGATTGAATGTTTAATTTATATTGGTGTTATTCTTTGTCTAGATTCTCTTCTTTATGAGGTAACATTGATGCCTATACAGGCAATACGTTTGCTGCTGCTGCTGCTGTTACGTATATTTTATTATATATATAAATATATATATAATTATTTATTTATTTATTATAATCATCTATTTATTCATTATATTACACCATTTTATTATTTATTTATTATTATTAAATATATTACAACAAGAATTAACAATATTATTACTATTATTTCTTCTTCTTCTTCTTCTTCTGCTGCTGCTGCTGCTGCTGCTGCTGCAAGAACAACAACAATACTTAACAGAAAAGGAGAACAGCAAACTTTTATTATTATTCGTCTTCTTCTTCTATGTAATAAATTTATACATTGGTTATTATTTCCTAAACATACTGCTGCAGCAACAGATGCAGCAACAGATGCAGCAACAGCAGCAGCAACAGATGCAGCAGCAGCAACAGATGCAGCAGCAGCAGCAACAGATGCAGCAACAGCAACAACAGATGCAGCAGCAGCAACAACAACAACAACAACAGATGGAGCAACAACTGCAGCAGCAGGAAGAGAAGGAGGAGAAGAAGGAGGAGGAGAAGGAGGAGGAGGAGGAGAAGAAGAAGAAGGAGGAGAAGAAGGAGGAGGAGGAGGTCGTAAGAGAAGTTATTCTTGTAGTATTCCTATAGATTGTATTTATACAAGAGAATGTTCTCCTCGTAATAATAATGCATTATTTAGATTAAGAGCAGCAAGTTTCTCTTCTTTTCCTCCTCCTCCTCCTCCTTCTTCTTCTTGTACAGCAGCAGCAGCAACAACAGCAGCAACAGCAACAGCAACAGCAACAGCAACAACAGCAACAGCAGCAACAGATGCTACTGCTGTTGGTTCTAGTATAAGAAGAGAAGGAGAAGATAGATCAACAAGAAGAAAAGAAGACAACAACAAGAACAAGAACAACAAGAACAAGAAGAAGAAGAAAAAGAATAATAATAATAATAATAATAATAATAATAATAATAAGAATAAATTATTATTATATAATAATAAGATAAGTATAAATGATATAATAAATATAATAAATACAAGTATAATAATAATATGTATAATAATATTAAATAATAATATAGATATATCTTATTTATATCATATAATTAAGATACAACAATCTTTTATTAAATTATATTTTTTATTTAATATCTTAGAATTATTTGATAAATTATTCAGGAGTATAGGTATTGATTTCCTTGATTATATATATAAATCTTTTATACTTATTATTATACATTATATTAATATTTATATAAGGAGAGGGAGGAGGGGAAGGGGGAGAGGAGGGAGAGGAGGGAGAGGGAGAGGAGGGAGAGGGAGGAGAGGAGAAGGGAGGAAACAGGGTATTCATAGAGGGGATAATTATTATTTTATAAGATATAATAATTGTAATAGGAATAACAACAGAGGGAGAGGAGGGAGAGGAAGAGGAGGAGGGAGAGGAGGAAGAGGGAGAGGAAGAGGGAGAGGAAGAGGAAGAGGAAGAGGGAAGAATATTATTATATATATATATAATAATATTATATATCCTATTAATATTATTATACGTATAATGTTGTTATATGGTGGGGTTGTTATATATGTTATTGTGCATGCAATTATGCATCTAATTAGGGTACTTAGTCTTAATATTGCCATCAATTCATCAGAGGTACATCTTCCTGCTCCTATTCCTGCTGCTTCTGCTGCTGCTGCTCTTGCTGCTGCTGCTGCTGCTCTTGCTGCTCTTGTTGCTGTTGTTGATAGATTAGTACTAGTGTTGTTACTGTTTGTTTGTAACGAATATACATATATATATATATATATATATTTATATATACATATTTATATATGGTTCTCTCTGTCTCTCTCTGCTGCTGCTGTTGCTGCTGCTGCTGCTGTTTGCTGCTGTTTGCTGCAGTCAGCAATGTTTTTGATGTTAGTAACGAATAATTTTGGGGAAATAAAATCATCTGTATTTAAGAAGAATAATAAATATACATTATATACATTAATAGCTGCAGATACAGTAGAAAGATTTCTTCTTTTTTGTGATTCTTTTCTTGTTATTATTATGATCAATTATTATAATAATCAATACTCTAAACATTTATATCCTACAGGAGTTGGTACTTGGCTTGTTAGTCTTATTATTATTCCTCCTCCTCCTCCTGTTGCTGTGTTGCTGTTGCTGCTGCTGTTGTTGTTGCTGCTGCTGTTGTTGCTGATGGTAGTTATGTTCCTGCTGCTGTTGTTGCTGTTGCTGTTGCTGCTGCTGCTGTTGTTGTTTTGCTGCTGCTGCAACTCCTTACTTATAACTGAGTACTGCTGCTACTGTTTGTGTGTATGTATGTGTGTATTTGTGTGTGCTGTTTGCTGCTGTTTGCTGCTGTTTGCTGCTGCTGCTGCTGCTGCTGCTGTTTGCTGCTGCTGCTGCAGTGTGCAGTATTTTTATTAGAAATGTGTGTAGATTGGTTAAAATATATATTCCTTGTTAAATTTAATAAAATACCCGTCAATTCATTCAAACAATACCAAAATGTAAACCCTAAACCCTAAACCCTAAACCCTCATAAACCCTCATAAACCCTCATAAACCCTAATAAACCCTCATAAACACTTATAAACCCTTATAAACCCTCATTAACCCTTATAAACCCTTATAAACTCTTATATATATGTATAGTATAAATCATTATATAAATAAACCCTTATTTTATCATCTTCCTTGTTGTGACTATTCTTTCTATTGGTGTCCATGTTACATTTTTGTAGGGTTTAGGGTTTTTAGGGTTTTTAGGGTTTTTAGGGTTTAGGGTTTTGTGTATATCAGGTATTAATAGCAGATGTATTATTATCACGAGTACCTGCTGCTGCTTCTATTAATAAAAAATTTGTTTATTCTGTTCCTTGTTGGGGTTGTTATGCTTTCTCTCATATACCCACCAGGTACGGTTTAGGGTTTAGGGTTTAGGGTTTTAGGGTTTAGGGTTTAGGGTTTAGGGTTTTAGGGTTTGTAATTTAGAGTTTAAGGGTTTTAGAGTCTCAAGAGGTTCAGGATTTATAGGGTTTAGGGTTTAGGGTTTAGGGTTTAGGGTTTAGGGTTTAGGGTTTATGTTTTTTTTTTTTTGTGTATAGACGAATTGGTTTTATATCGATACCGATTGTTACTCTTATTAGCTGCGTACTACCCAAGTAAGAAACTTGCTGCTGCTGCTGCTGCTGCTGCTGCTGCTGCTGCTGCTGCTGCTGTTGCTGTTGTATGATGTTGTTGTTGTTGTTGCTGCTGCTGCTGTTGCTTCTCCTTTGCTTGCTATTTATTATGCTATATTCTTTCTGTTGCTGCTGCTGCTGCTGCTGTTGCTGCTGTTGCTGCTGCTGCTGCTGCTGCCGCAGGGTGAATTGGGGTTCTTTATCTGTCATAGCTTGTGCCGCGGTAGTATGGTTGTGTCTTCTAGCCTTAAAGGTACGTACACCCCAATTCTGCTGCTGCTGCTGCTGCTGCTGCTGCTGCTGCTGCAGTTGCTGCAGTGTATTTCTTTTGTCTATATATACCTATTTGCTGCTGCTGCTGCTGTTGCTGTTGCTGTTGCTGCTGCTGTACAGGTCCTCCTTTCTATTGTTTTAGTTGCTTTTGCTGTAAAAAGAAAAAAACAATTGGCAGAAATAGAAGAAGAAATGACGAAAATTAGTGGGCAGTAATTCCTGCTGCTGCTGCTGCTGCTGCTGCTCTTTTTGCTGCTGCTGCTGCTGCTGCTGCAGCAGCAACAGCAGCAGAGGTTTAGGGTGGGGTTGTTGTTATTTCCGTCTTTTTAGCCTTTAGTTTCTTTTATTAATAAAATAATATTATTAATAATTATAATTAATATAATTAATTATTATTATTAATATAATTAATTAATTAATTAGTATTTATTATTATTTATTATTTGTATTCTTTTTGTGGGGTACTTTTGCTGCATGCATTGCTGCACTTTTGCTGCTGAGGGTCCCCTTCTATCCTCCTTTATTGCGGTGTATACACACTCCTATCTGCATGCATGCATGCATGCATGCATTTATGAGCGCATGCATGCATGCATGCAAATGTGCATGCATGCATGCATGCATGTAAAAGCCTGAGGGCATCTGTACAGACACCCGGTGCATGCATAGAGGAGACACAAGAAGGAGACCCTTTTGCTGCTGCATGCATACAGCAGCAGTTTATCCTCTTGGGTCTTTTTTTTTTTTTTTTTTTTTTTT
>NW_013563798.1:2500-7822 GCF_000499605.1 Eimeria maxima | reverse complement strand
TTTTTTTTTTTTTTTTTTTTATTGCCCCGCAAAAAATAAAATAAAACAAATAAATAAATAAATAATAAATTAAATAAATAAATAAATTAATTAAATAAATAAATAAATAAATAAATAAATAAATAAATAAATAAATAAGGACAGAAAGGAATGAACTAAATAAGTATAGACAGTGTATTTAGGGATTTGGTCAGAGGGCAACACGAGCAATAGCAGCAGCAACAGCAGCAGCAGCAGCAACAGCAGCAGCAACAGCAGCAGCAGCAGCAACAGCAGCAGCAGCAGCAGCAGCAACAGCAAAGTACTGTTAATAAGTCAGTAGCAGAAGACAATCATATAATATGCAAGACAGAGGTGTATAAATAAATAAAAAAAAAATATTATTTATTTTTGTTTATAATTAATTAAATAAATAAAAATAAATAAAATAAAATAAAATAAATAAATAAAAAATAAATAAATAAATAAATAAATAAATAAAAAAATAAATAATAAATAAATACGTAAAAGGTGGACGGACCGGGGATCGATCCCGGGACCTCCTGAATGCAAATCAGACGTGATACCACTACACCATCCGCCCGCAATAAATAAGCCAGCAGCAGCAGCAGCAGCAACTGCAGCAGCAGCAGCAGCAACTGCAGCAGCAGCAGCAGCAACAACAACAACAGCAGCAGCAGTAGCAACTGCAGCAGCAACTGCAGAAGCTGCAGCAAAACAGCAGCAGCAACTTAGGTATGTATAGCTTGGGCTATAGAGGAGAGATACTTGCTGCTGCTAGGAGCCTAAGGTTGTATATGTTGCTGCTGCTGCTGCAGCAGCAGCAGCAGCAACAGCATCTGCTGCCTACAGTAGCAAGCCTACAAGACGAGAAGCAGCAAACAAGACTTTTTGCATGCATAATAAACCCTCATAAAGATATATAATTTATTCTCTTTCTTTTGGGGCTTTTTAAATGTCCTGCATGCATGCAAAAAGAAACAAAAAAAAGAATTCTTTTTTATAAATAAATCCTTATATGCAAATAAATGCATTAGGGTTTAGCTAGGGTTTAGGGTTTAGGGTTTATATAAAACCCTAAACCCTAAACCCTTCCTTGCTAAAAAAGTAATTTTTTTTCTTTATTAATATAATTAATATAAAATAAATAAATAATTATTTTTTTTTTCTTTTTTATTAAGGAGATAAAAACAAACAAATGCTGCTGAGGAGCCTTTTAGGGGGGCCCCCCACCTTGGGGGGCCCCCTGGGGGCCCCCCTCCTGTACTGATGCCTCTATATGAAGAAGGGTTTAGGGTTTAGGGTTTTTATGTTGTTATTGAGAAATAGAGAAGAAGAAAAGTTATTTAGGGAAGGAAGTACTTTTGCTGCAGCAGCAGCTCTGCCTCTGGTGCTGCTGCTGCTGCTGCTGCTGCTGCTGCAGGGTTTGCTGTTCCTGTCTTCTTTGTCTCATAGATTCAGGTGTATATGGAGGTACATAACCCTAAAAATAATATTTTAATTAATTTAATTAATTAATTAATTAAGTAGATAAACAATGATTGCTGCTGCTGCTGCTGCTCCAACCCTCCAAGTGTCTGTACACTCCAAGCTGACGATACAGTCGAGCAAACATCTCCCACACACACAGCAGCAGCAGCAGCAGCAAAAGTAAATGCAGCAGCAGCAGCAGCGGCTGCTGCTGCTCTACTCAGCTCGCTGCAGCAGGGGTTTTGTGCCTCGCTCAAGCCCAGAAGCAGCAACAGTCGATGGCTCTGCTGCTGCTCCGTCGGCTGCAGCTGCACCTGCAGCAGCAGCAGCAGCAGCAGCAGCAGCAGCGCATGCAGGTCCCCTGTCTTCTGGAGGACGGCGGCATGCATCAAGCCTGCGGCTGCTGCTGCAGCGTCTCTTTCCTTCCTTAGCAGCAAATAACTATAAAAATAATGCTGCACAAGAGGGGCCCACAGGGGCCCTCTCAGAGCAGCAGCAGCAGCAGCAGGATCAGAAACAGCAGCAGGAACAGCAGCAACAGCAGTCTTCTGCAGATGCACTGTCCCCTGTCCCTGTGGATGCAGCAACAGCAGCAACAGCTGCTGCTGCAGCAGCTGAGGCAGCACCTGCTGCAGCCGCTGCTATAGAAGAGATTGCTGTACACCCAACTCGTGCTGCAACAGCAGCAGCACATCAATCAGCAGCTGCAGCACTAGCAGCTGAGGCAGCATCAGCAGCATCAGCAGCACCAGCACCTGAACCACCAGCTGCAGCAGCAGCAGCAACAGCAGCAGCAGCAGCAGCAGCAACAGCAGCAGCAGCAGCAGCAACAGACATACCCCATAAGGAATTAAAGTTAACTTTTCCTGTTAAATATTTAGCAGCAGCAGAAGAACTATTTAGGCCGCCACCATCCTCCCTGCTGCTGCTGCGGTCGCAGCTGCCCCCAGCAGCTGCAGCAGCAGCAAATGCAGCAGCAACAGGAACAGCAGCAGCAGCAACACCAGCAGCAGCAGGCCCGAGAAAAGTGCGTGGCGGGGGGAATACAGGAGGCAGCAACAGGAATACTAACAGCAGCAGCAGCAACAGCAGCAGAGGCAGCAGCAACAGCAGCAGCAGCAGCTTCCCTGGGTCCATGGCGCCTTTCCCATTTGGTGTTGCTCAGACTGCTGAGCGTAGGGTCGGTGGTTTGCTGCAGCAGCAGCAGCAGACAGCAGCAGCAGCAGCAGCAGTGGATGCTGCATTGCTGCAGCAGCAAACACAGCCATTGGCCAACAGCGAGGCAGCAGCCCTCGGCGCGCGGCTGCAGCAGGCGCTGCAGCACCTTCAGCAGCAGCAACAACAACAGAAGCAGCAGCAGCAGCAGCAGCAGCAGCAGCAGCAACTCTCCCACGTCCCGCCGCTCTTGCAGCAATCGCCTGTGCAGACAGCTCTGCAGCTGCTGCGGCAGCAGGAAGCAGCAGCAGCAGCAGCTGCTGCAGCAGCAGCAGCAGCAGCGGATGGAGCGCGAGAGAATAGGAAAGGTGTTCCCCGTAATCACCGCCATCTGCAGCAGCAGCAGCAGCAGCAACAGCAGCAGCAGCAGCAGCAGCAAGAGCGACTAGAAGCAGTGGCCCGTGCTATGCGGCAGTACGATACTGTGGGGCCCCCCTCTCCCTTTGCTGCTTACAGCAGCAGCACTGCACACACAGCAGCAGCAGCAGCACCAGCAGCAGCACCAGCTGCAGCAAGTGCAGCAGCAGCAATGGGAGCAGCAGCAGCAACAACAACAGGAGCAGGACAGGGTCCCATGCTGCAGCAGCAAAGCGCAGCAGCAGTGCTGCAGTCAGCATTAGAGGCAATAGAAAAGAGTTTGCTGCAGGGGTCCTCTAGAGGCGCACCTCGTGCTGCTGCTGCTGCTGCTGCTGCAGCACCTCGTACTGCAGCAGGAGGAGGAGCAGCAGGAGCAGCAGGAGCAGCACCAACAACAGCAGCAGCAGCAGCAGCAGCAATAGAGGAACTTATTAGTCATTTATCTTGGGTACGATGGGCATTAAAGAAAGTACAGCCTAATCTAACTGTCCCCTTGCTGCCTTTGCTGCAGCAGCTGCAGCAGCAAGCAGCAAAACTGCAGCGGAAGGCTACAGCTGCAGCAGCACCAGCAGCAGCACCAGCAGCAGCAGCAGCAGCAGCAGCAGGACGTCCGTCCTCTCCCTCTACTAAGACTATACCTAGACGTATAGGGTCTCCTTGTCTCTTTGCCCTAAGGGAGTGGCTATCGCAGCAGCAGCAGCTTGCTGCTGTTGCTGCTGCTGCTGCTGCTGCTGCAGGACAGCAACAAGAACCGGACCACGACCTGCAGGAGCAGCAGCAGCAGCTGCTACAGGAGCGGCAGCAGCAACAAATGGCTGCTGCACTAGGGAGTCTGCTGCAGCGAGCAGCAGAGGAGACACTAGATAAGGAAGGTATTTGTTTACCAAGGATACAAACATTAACTACTTTGCTGCTAGATGATGCTGCTGTGCTGCGCTATCAGCTGCAGCAGCAGCAGCAGCAGCACGAACAGCAGCTGCAGCAGCACCAGCAGCACCAGCGGGCAGTTGTTGAGGAGAGAGGGGGAGCACAAGCTGGCGTTGGAGGAGACACAGCAGCAGCAGCAGCAGCAGCAGCAGCAGATGCAGATGCGTATTTAGACTCCCTTAGCATTCAGGCAGCAGCACGAAGACACCAGCTGCTGCTAGATGCTGCACAGCAGCAGCAACAAGAGCAGCAGCAGCAGCAGGGACGTGACTCCTCTGCAGCAGAAGCAGCAGCAGCAGCAGCAAATCTGTGGCCGCCGAGGGCCCCCCTGAAGCAGGTAAGCAGCTACAGAGGTGCTGCTGCAGCAGGAAAAGCTGGTGCTGCTGCTGCTGCTGCTGCAGCAGCAGCAGCAGCAGATTTGCTGCCAGCAGACAATATAACATTAAGAAGTTTAGCTCGTCATCTGCAGCTAGAAGAAGAAAGGGTACTGGAGCTAGCGGGGGCCCTGCTTGGGGGCCCCCCAGGGGGCCCCCATGGGGTACCTGCAGTGACACCCCAATTAAGAATAACAGAAGAAGAAGCAGAAGTAATTAGTGATGAATTAAATTGTCTACATTTACTTAAACTTAGCAGCAGAACTGTCTCTAAACTGCAGCAGCAGCAGCAGCAGCAGCAGCAGCAGCAGATGAGGAGGGCACCTCCTGTTATTACTGTTATGGGGCATGTTGATCATGGCAAGACTACCCTACTAGATGCACTACGCAGGTCTGCTGCTGCTGCTGCTGCTGCTGCTGCTCTTGTTGTTGTTGTTGCTGCTGCTGTTGCTGCAGTTGCTGCTGCTGTTGCTGCTGGTGCAGCAGCTTGCATGCAAGAGATAAGGTCTCTTTTGTCTTTGTTTTCCTTTTTTTTTGCATGCATTTTTATTTGTTGTATTTATGAGTTTATTTATTATTTATTTATTTATTTATTTATTTATTTATTTATTTATTTATTTATTTATTTATTTATTTATTTTATTTGTTATACGCAGATCCTCTGTTGCAGCAACAGAAGCAGGAGGTATAACACAAACAATAAGCAGCAGCAGTTTCTGTCTTGCTGCTGCTGCTGCATCCCCTGATCAGCAGGAGCAGCCGGGTCAGCAGCAGCAGCAGCAGCAGCAGCAGCAGATGGTGACCTGTGTAGACACCCCAGGGCATGCAGCATTTAGATCTATGAGGAGAAGAGGAGCAGCAGCAACAGATATAATATTATTAGTTGTTGCTGCTGATGAAGGAATAAAGACACAAACTATTGAATGTTTATATTTAATTAATAAAATAAATAAACAAATAAATATAAATAAACAAATTA
>NW_013563797.1:23657-36226 GCF_000499605.1 Eimeria maxima | reverse complement strand
TATATATATATATATATATATATATGCAGCGGCTGTTGATATCTACAGCCCTTTTCTATACATCCCCACCACATGCCTCCATCCACGAGGTCAAATAGGTCTCAATAAAGGCCTACATGGGTATTCAGAAGTATACAAATGCATATAGGCCCAAATGGTCTGCTATTGATCCTCTTCTCTTGCGCTACTTTGCCTACAAGGAATCGTTGGTCCGTGTGTGCTGCTTCTTCTTGAGGTCCGTACACCTGATATTTGATGGGAGCTGGCATAGCATTCATAGCCTCAGCAGGCCAAAGAAACCCAGCTGCTTGTCATTGCAACATCTCCAGACTCCTCCAACGCCTTCAGCGCCTCCTCCACTGCCTCGGCTGCAGTGTACATACACAATGCCGCCGGCTCAGGTTTACAGGCAGCTCGGTGTATACAACTGCATGATCCGGTATACATGAAACTTAACGCGAATGTTCGTGCCTTATCATGTTCCTACCCTAAACTCGGGACCCTTCCAAGCTTCGCCTGCGGTGCGCATGCAGCGAACTCACCGTTGTGGCCTTTGACTCTACTGGAGAGTGTCTGCCTATTAATTGTTCTGTTTTCTGTTGCAAGCAGCAGCTGCAGCAGCTGCCGCTGTAGGGGGTCCCTTATGTGTTCATAGAGCTCCAGTGAGGCTTCTTCTGTTCAAACATCAGAGAACAGTAAAGGAGTGGAGGAATGTTTTGCTCTCAGTACACAGCTACAATGTACTTATTGTTTCCTTGTCGAAGCAACGAATTCAACAACAAGAACTGAGCAACATGCAGAAGAGCTACAAATGATCAAAGAAAGCCCACTCATCCTGCGCCCATCGTTGCACCACCAAAAAGAAAAACCACCAAACCCTTATGCAACATCGCACAGCAGCAGCAGCAATAGCGGCAGCACAACGCAAATAGAAGCGGCAGCAGCAGGAGGCGGAAGACATTGTATTGTACCGTTGGGCTCCTGTTTGTTGTGTGTTTGTTGCTCCGTGGGGTCACGATGCAATTGTTTGCCTTCTGTTTTAAGCGCTGGATTAGGGTTTGTGCCCTGCGCCTTCAGCGCTGCAGCGATGACTCTGAAGGGGAAAGCCTGTGCATACTCTCTCGGATCTGTAATTGCTGCTGCTTTAAAGCAATCCACGTACACCTCGCCCTTGTCGTCCGTGCATGCAAAACCGTACACAGATACCAGGCCGCCTTCCTTCAGCCTCTTGCACAACAACTCAGTGTTGGTGGTGGTGGTGGCGGTGGTTGTGGTGGTTGTTGCCACTGGCTCTTCTTGGGCGTCCATTTGCAGCTGCAATTTGTGCAGCACCGCTTTATTGGCGCATTCGACTTCAATTGCACTCGTCATATCTTCGAGGGTGAATTTGAACAAAGAAGAACGGACTTCTAATGCAGAAGCAAAGCCGCACAAACCCACCAAACCCACTTCCCTCCCATGCAGCTGCAGGGGCCCCCCTCCTCCAGCCCTCTCCCGCGCCGCTCGCCGCAGCATCTGAATTGTGCTGCAGATACACCCGTCAGGTGTATGCGCAGCAGCAGTTTGGGGGGTCTTCTGGGAACCAGTCTGCGTCTGAGACAAACCCTCAGATGCCCCCCCAAATTCGTCCGCCATTCCAAACCCTGACATCCCAAAGCCATGAGTTGAAGAACCAAGGGGGGCCCCGAGGGGGCCCCCCGTAGGGGCCCCCACGCTCTTGCGAGGCTCCGAAGAGAGAAATTCCGAACCCGTCGAGGGGGAGAAGAAGTTCTCGTCAGCGAACATCTTTTGGGAAGTGAGGTGTGCGTACACCTCAAATGAGGTTCCAGATAAAGTGAAAACCACACTGCTGGAGCTACACAATCCGAGATAATACAACGTAAATCGTAGACCCTAAACACGGGTAATGCGAGGCGCTCTCTCGTCTTCTGCCGCCTCCCGTCCGGTGCTGTCCTTCTGAAATCGAAACGAAAGAGGTCTATGAATTCATTAAATTACTTACTATATCGAATTGAACAAGCAGATATAGGAACTCAAAGACCACCACAAACACACAAACTCTCATATTCACCAAACCTACCGATGGGGGGTGTTATGGTGTAGGGTTCCAGGTTAGGGTTTGGGTTTACGGTAGCTGGGGCTGTCTCCCTGTATGTAATTGCTTCCTAACGGTAATAACTATCCAATCTGCTGTTAAACATTAAAACTTCCTCTTCTTCGTTGAATAAATTAATTATTTATAACTCGCGCGTGATTCAGGGTTTATGGTGTGTGTATGGTTAAGGGTTTGGGTCTCCGTCTTACTACCGTGTTCGTCTGCGTCAGCCTCCGTTGGAAATCAGTTTGAATTACGAGTCTTTAAACTGAATGCCTCCATTTCTTGCGTGTGCCAGGTTTTATGGGTTAGGGCTTAGGATTTAGACTCTATTGGTGTAGGGTTTGAGTCATGGCAGGTGTAGAGGCCGCAGTGCGTGCGGCGTACGATGCCGCAGGTCAAGGGCACATCTTCCGCTTCTATGACCGACTCCCACCTGATCAGCAGCAGCAGTTGCTGGAGGAGGCGCGACAGCACGATCCACACCAGCTAAATGAGATGCTTTCTTCTGCTCTCGGCGGCAAAGCAGCCAACACCAATAACTCACGCGACCCTGCAGATGCAACGGATTCTATCCGGCCCCCCAACTTGGTCGACCTCTCGCCACTCAACACTCTCTTGCAGAAGCAGCAAGAGAGACGGCAGCAGCAGCAACAGCAAAACCAGCAACAGGAGGATGAAGAGGAGTTAGCTGCTGCTTATCGGGCTTTGTTGGCTGGGGCAGCCGCCTGCGGAGTTGTATCATTAAAATCCTCTCCTTCAGCTTTAAAAGATTACTGGAGGAATGTTGGTCTAGGGCTCATAGGTGCGTTAGATGTACAAGCACCTGAGCTGTTTCCCTGTTGTTGAAATTCACCTTTTCCGTTGATAGCAGCAACGTTTGTAGCTGCTACCGCTGCTGCTGCCGCTGCTGCTGCTCTTGGTGGTGATTTTGGCACTGCAGCCTCCATGGAAGGATTGTTGTTGTATACTTGAGCTGCTGGTGTTGCTGCTGCTGAGCGTATTGCTGTTGCCATGGCTGCTGTGTGCTGGTGTTGTTTTTGCTGCTGCTGGTGCAATTCTTGTTGCTGCTTTTGGCCATGGTGTTGGTGCTGCTGCAGCTGAGGGCAAGGTGGGTGTGTTGCTGCTGGCTGGAGGTGACGGGAGCCGTTTAGGTTTTGAGGGCCCTAAAGGGAGCTTTCCGATCGCTCCTCTTTCACAGAAGTCATTCTTCTGCCTCTACGCCCAGCGCCTGCAGCAAGTTGCTGCGCTGGCTGCTGCTGCTGCTGACACCAGCAACAGCAGCAGCAGCAGCGGCAGTGGCGGGAGCAGCGTCAACAGGTGCAAGGTGCCTTTGTATATAATGACGAGCCCTTTGAATCGGGCTGCGACGGAGGCTTGCTTTGCATTGAATGGTTATTTTGGTTTGAATCCTCAGGAAGTATTTATCTTCTCTCAAGCCACAACTCCCGTGTTTAACTTGGATCGATTACTGATGCTCGGTTCTCCCCACTCGCTGAGGACAGCCCCGAGCGGCAATGGGGGCCTCTTTAGGGGTTTCAGCGACAGCGGAGCTCTAGTGCATGCAGCCAGAAAAGGGTTGGAAGGCCTTCAAGTGCTGTCTGTAGACAATGCTCTCGCCAGAGTTGGCGACCCGGTCTTCTTCGGCTTTGCGTACAGCGCACACGCACATGTAATAATGGCCACCAAGTCTACAGAACACAGCCAAGAGAACAAAGACAGGCGTAACCAAGACAAATTGGAATAGAACAAACACATCAGAACAGAACAGAACACATCATACACACGAACACTAGAATAGACATAACGGACGTTTCAATGCATGCACACATACATGTATAATGAACACCTAGAGATGTATAAGCAGCCTTCGTGCGGGTAGGAACATGCATGAAAGTCTTTGTAGAGGGAGTAGTGAAACAAAACAGCAGAGAAGCAGATGCATAAGCAAGCACATAGGCAACGGGAGACAGAGAAGGAAGCTAAACCTTCCTGCTTCTGATTTAAATGTGGAGACAACAGGATCAGAATTTTCCTTCTTCCAACAACGCAGACAGACATCATCACAGTCAGTAGGATTTCGAAAGAAGACGCCTACTTCATTAAAAGGCCTCATTCACTTCTAGACGCCTACAGGACTTTTGTTGTTATATAGCCGCTCATTGCTTCTGTTATTTTGGTTTTTGGTGCATTCAGGTCGCCAACAAAGTTGTAGCCCGCCGGTCGCCGAAAGAAAGCATAGGAGTTGTCTGCCAAATTCGCACAGCACTGCCGTGCCTCCTGCAGCAACGTCAACAACAGCAGCAGCGAAAGCAGCAACTACAGCAAGGCCAGCCTCGGCAACCCGCCCAGCAGCAACAGCAAGACCTGCAACACCAGCAGCAACAACAACAGCAGCAGCAGGGCCGTTGGGCTGGAGGTGTGGCAGAGTACTCTGAGTTGCCTCCGTCTCTAGCTGAGGATGGTGCTTTATATGCTTGGGGCAACGTCTGCATGCACTATTTCAGTTTAGCTTTCATTCAGGCGGTGACCTCCAACTTAGCAGTCTATGAGAAACGATTCCACGCAGCGAAAAAGAAAATTCCCGAGCTCGTCTGCCTTGACCACAACAGCGGCAGCAATCAACGAGCAGCAGCAGAAACACCAGCAACACAAGATGTTGGTACACCGATGACCGAGAACCCGAGGAGTTGGGCCCTGAGGACGCCTACGGAGGCAAACGGGTGGAAACTCGAACTCTTCATCTTTGATGCATTCGCCTTCGCAGACAGAGTCCTGGTGAGGGTTTATCTGGAGTTTATGGCTGAGAGTCTAGGTTTAGCGGCCTGCGAGTTCCGTATGCACATTAGTTGATTATAAGGTGTAGGGTTTAGGGTTTGTGTGCAGTGCCTGGAGGTGGAACGGGAGGAAGAGTTTGCACCGGTGAAAGTCTCAGGAAATATTGAAATGCAGGCACTTGAAGGCCAAGGACTTGAGGTGGCATCCGTAGCTTCCGATACACCCGAGCATGCGCAGCTCCTGTTGTCTCGGCTGCATGCAAAGTGGGTTGCTGCAGCAGTATCGCTGTCTTCGCTGCCTGGCCGGCTACCAGAGGCCCCCCATCACATTTTCTGCGAGGTATCTCCCCTGCTTAGTTATGAAGGCGAAGGAATAAGCAGCGGCTGCCTCAAAGGCAAAGACCTTAGCAAACCCCTGCTCCTTCTGGCCCCCCAAGAGAAAAACCCTAAACCCTCATCGTAGACACTAAAGTAAACCCTAAACCTTACTGTAAATCTAACTGCAGCCCAAATACAAACTCAGACCATGAACACTACACTAAGCAGTAACTCTAAACCTTTATAACGCATCATTAAGACTCAGCTCGTTTCTCTCCCAGTCCCAACTGTTATTTCTAAGCATCTGCTTCAAAACCACTGTCGCTCCAGCGAAAGGTTCGAACAACAGCAGCAAGAGAGCAAGATATCTGAATGTAACAAATGCGAGGCCAGCAAGTGCTGGCTTTGTAGTTTAAGCCGAAAAAGAAGAGGAAGTTAGAGCAAAAAGGAACAGAACGGTGCCGTGTTCGAAAGCTGTACATACAGAGAAGAGAGCTCTCTCTGCATGCATTCAGCAACTCAAGGGCCCAATGGGCTCTGTTGCTGCTGCTGCAGAGGTGGAGCAGCAACACAGCACAACACTCGGTGTCTCTGCTGTCCTTAGCAAGAGAATGTGCTGCTAGCGGCGCCTCCAATGCTGCTACATCTGCTGCTGTTTGTTTACGCGTCACTGACTTCCTCTGAGCATTCGCTGCACTTGGCATCATCAGCAGATGTTTCTCCTGCTGCTGATGCTGCATCATTGGATGCTGCGTCTTCGTCTGCAGCAGCAGCATCCTTCGTTGGTTGGACGGTCTCGTGCTGAGTGTTCTCTCGGAGAGCAGCTGCTGCTTTCTCTCTTCTTTCGGCTGCACAAGCCAACATCTTCTCAACGTCCTGATGCTTCTCACAAGTTACCCAGGCCCAGCCGAGGCCATACTCTGTCGCAGGAACAAACATGTGGACACGGATGTCTCCGTGTTTCGATAAATTTGCCTTAAGCTGGGCCTGAAGAGTTGAACATACAACGCAGCAAGGACGATTGGAAATTTGGGAGAAGGTCTCTTGTGGTGGGGGAAGCCCAAACACAAACTGTAGGTGGCGGATATGCAGGTGTACTCACACAAAACAAAGAAGAGAACAACAGCAAATCAGAAAAAGGCATATAAGACAAGAGCAAACTTGCCACACCCAACAACCGAACAAATAGATGACAGGAAATCGCCTGTAATGCCATAAACCAATGCAAGCGCGTCGGCACACGGTACCAGAGTACAATGAAGGCAGGTGAAGATGCTAGAGGCAAGTGGAAGAGGTGCTAGAGCTGCAACTTAAACAAAATTCAATAATAGAATCCTTAAAAGGTTCTTTTGCCACCTCTCTCACCTCTGTCACTCCCAACGGAATGTTTTTGATCGTCACTCGGGATGAGGTGTCGGCGCGCGTCTGGGGAATGACCGGCCTCATGGTGTAGAAGGAGTTGCTAGAAGCCATTTTTGTTGAATATAACTAAAAAGACTGACCTAAATGAGATAGATGAACAAAAGAAAGAAAATATAGGAAAGCCCGGAGGAAAACGCAGGCGAGCCGCTTGCTGATGGCGGCGGCTGCACAGCAGAGCAACGGAGGCCGGCGCGTCGAGGAGGAAGAGACCGTGAAAGGGAATTAAAGTTGAGGAACAGAGGAAATAACGTCTAAGCGATCAATTGCAAAAGCTTGAAACACACGAACAGACGAGGAAGGTTGCACCCCTCGATGCAGCTGCACATAAGCCGCAAGAGGAATCCGAGGCTCACCGTCGCGGCTCGCTGCCGATCAGCGGCGGCTCCTTGAGATCTCTTCCTCACTACGCAAGTTTTTTATTCCCCTGTTTGCACCTAATTTGCTTTCATGATTAAATGCGTGTGCCAAGATCCCATTTCAATGTTGGGATACTCTCTGAAAGCTCGACACAAAAGAATTACTGAACCTAACCGCCGCCGATAGCCGATGGCTGATTGGCTCGTCAACAGGCGGACGGCAACTGTGGGTTTTTCTTAATTGTTACTCACGCCAACAAGTACGTGAGATTTGAGGAATATTCCCAATATTAGCTTGAAACGAATATGAGTATTAGACCTTTTAAATCTAAAAGTACAACCTAAAGGGACTGAGAGAGGGGGTAAGTGTAACTAACTCCGTAGTAGGCAGTGGTTCCGACACGGTTGTCCTGCAACAGTTGGAACTGCAGTATAAATAAAGAGCTAGGCGATGAGAAAAAACGGTTTGCAGTATATATTTGCTACTTTGGATTCATAAATCAAATCATAATTTCTAATTGATTTCTATTATCTGCGTAGGAAAAGAAACTTCGATTGTGCTTTTCTCTTTAACTATCGGCTGACGGAGGCGTCGGCGGCTCCACCAGAGAGGATCATCATTAGATAGTAACTCACCACTACTCAAAATTGTACATTTAAATTGGTAAAAATATTTAAAAATAAGGTGCAAAGGGAAAAAATTGCAACAGCACCTAGCTCGGATCACCATTGTGTCGTAATAGGCTTAGTGGTGGTCGTACACCTGAACTGGCGCAAGTCGAGAGCAACTGAAATAAATCATTCTAAAGTGCCTCAAAATAAGCGGAATTCATTTAGAAGTAATTTTATTCTCTTTTAGGATGGAGGTGTCAAAACGATGAGGATTTTTATTCTTTTTTGCGCTCTTATAATTGCTTCACTTCCTTTGCTGTCTGCTGCTGGTCGCGGCGGTGTGGAAGCTTGCAAGAAAGGGCACCGAGGAGTTCTTTTTCACATTCGCGATAGAGGGGATATTTCAAAAGGATGTAAAGTGACAGTTATTTTGAAGAAAAACTGCATAAAACTCCTGAGGTAGGGCAAACGGACAAGCTGACAACAAAGACAAAATGCAACAACTGCATATTGACTTATCTGCACTGCGACAGAGGCAACAAAGAGTATAAAACAATTGACTTGGGTTTGTTTTTCCTGTTTTACGAATTTGAATTCTAATTGTACTTTGAATGCCTATGAATTGTTCCCAGAAGCAATCGAAACGCCTCTGCATATTCTTCCTAATGACGAAACTTGCCTTGCCATTAAGCATGCACAAGAGGACGACCCCGATATTTTGTGGTGAGTTTCGTTGGGTGCAGTAATGGCTTGCCTAAATTAAGGGAACCTTAAAATTTCACTCATGAATGTATTTCTGTAGTGTCCGTGGGCACTCAACAACTTAATGCATTGCATGTTCAAGTTTATTTGTTGCCTTCCTCTTATTCTTTTGCTCTTCAGCTGCGATAACAGAAGCTGCCGGGACGAATGGGTGAGGACGTTTTTTTGTGTGTCCACACCAGTTTGCCGTCGTGTTGAATCCGACTACTCCAAAACCAAACTGGCTTTCCTTGATATTTTACTAATATATGTCACCTATTTACTTATTTATTATCACTATATTGATGCACACAGTGGAAAACAATTACCAAACAGATCCTTTGCCTTCACCAAGGTCCGATGAGAAATGAAATCGCTGGCGAGCCGCCTTTGGAGATTGAACAACGCGAGGTGAAGAAAAATTGTTTCCCTTCTGTATTTTTTAACTAAATGCACTGGAATGATTGTTGAATCGGCAAACCTAAATGAGACGATATGAATTGTGAAACAAAGTTGTTATACAGTTAGGTTCTTTAATGTATGCCTTCGAAACACTTTTGTTTAATTTTGAAAGACTTTATCCCAAACCCCTGTGCATGCACCGTACAGCAGCAACATTGTAGTCTCAAAATAGTGTCTTGAATTATTTATTGTCGTTGACAACTATGGGTTTTATATCGTATTTAAATTGCAGGTGCTGGAGAAGGTAATTGAAGAGCCAGAGAAAGGCGGGATCACCATTCACATTGATAAGGTACGCTGCACGACACAAAAGGCAGCACGTACCTAATTTAGTTGTTAATTAATTAATTAATTAATTAATAATACATTTTACTCATTTATTCATTGATATACTCCTTTTTGAAGGGCCAAATGCCTGCTGAGCCCACGTTGGCCATTCGCCCCAAATTTCGAGCCGTTCGCCGGAGGGGGCAACAGCCGCTACTCTCCCGTTGAGTGCGATAACGCGGGAGAATAAACAATTAAAAGGAGACATTAAATAATAAATATCTGACAACAACCGAATGACACTTAGAACCAAGCAGTAAATCATTGGCAACAAACAATAGTAATGTACAGAAGCGAAACCATTGCTTGTAGCTCTTATAGAGAGCAAACCATGTTCTTCTTCAGAACAGCGAAATAATCTTCATCTCCAATTTTTTTTCGATACGCACAGATCGAATAAGGCGTAAAGCTTTATTGTTTGCTTTGATTAAAGAGAATAGTCCCTCAGTCAAGTTAATCCCTTTCTGGAGTTGCAAAACGAAGGAGGATAGATGCATGCTTATTGGCATTTCCCTCTGTTTTTTTTTTCCTGCAACGTCGGCTTGTATTCAATTAAGGTGTCAACTGTTCACTGCGTTGATGCCGCGTTATTGTGGCGGCAGCGTGAATTAATTATTGCATTGAGTTGAAGGACGTGATCGGCCTATATGCTTTGTTGAGTCTGCTTGCTTGACAGACGCGTGGGACCTTCTGCGAAACAGGGACGAACCCAGGAGCTGCAGCATATTTTCCATACGCACTACTAACTCCCCCTTTTGAAGCTCTTCTTCGAGGTCTCTACTGAAAAACATTTGGCCTCTAAAAGGTGCTTTAATTTTGGGTATAAGTGGAATGGTGGTCTGGTGTTTGGAGTTGCGCTTTCTTGGGCTGTATCTGCAGCTCGCCGACTCCAGTCGCAACTCAGGAAGGTAGCAGAGACCGGCCTCCAAGGCGTCTGCTGGCTCTCGGATGGTGTCCAGAAGCCCAACTTCTGCTGCCCCATGCAACAGCGCTTGGACCGTTTTTTTGCCATCTTCGTGCTGCATCATGCCCAAGACTAACCTTTCGGGGTCCTCTTCTATTCGCGCATGCAGGAGCAGGCGGCTCAGGGAAGAACCCTTAGCAGATCGCTGTCGCTGATCCATATTTTCCTATTGGCTTAGAGGACGTGCTTCAAGGTAGGAGAGGGAAACAGGAGACTTCCAGAGTGACAGAACGGGGGCTAGACCGTGGAAGTGGCGATGTCAAGAGATGTTCGTTTGGAGTTGAAATTGACTGCGATTAGCAAGGCGGAATATATTTAAATTTAAAAAGAAGGAAGAGCTAAGTATTTTGCATGAGGTTTCAACAGTTTCAATGCGATGCATTTCAGGCGTACACACAGAAGCACGCCTGCAGCGTGCAGCCGCGGATGGCCGGTCTTCGAGATCAACTTCCACTGGGAAACCACCTCCTTCTAAAGCGCAAAAAAAAGGAAAAATGCCATATTGTTTTAAGTTAAAATGAAGCTGAATCTGACTATTTTGGACTTTTCCCCTGTTGAAACAAACCTATCCGATCCCTTAACAGGTGTAGCGCACGTGCACTACAATAGGCACTCCTCAGAGTCTCAATGGCAAGTGAAGTGGTCATAAATCCTTATATAAATAATATTTAACATTTAATAGGTAGATTTGGAGCACTATGGTTCTCTAATGGACAACTCCTGTCTGCAGCCCTTTGGGCATGGGGCTGGCTGGCTGCAGTGCGCGCGTCCTTCAATATAGCTCACGAGGTAAACTTAAATGTCTAGTTTCCCGAAAGTGAACAATTAGAATATAAATATACCTGTAGTGGGACACTATAGGTAGAAAAGAGGTCAAATGGGTTAAGAGTGCTCGTCCGCTTACACGAGGCCTAGGGCTGACCGTCAGGCTGACGCAGTTGCGATGGCTCAGACACTCTCCGGGGGCGAGCCATTCAATTATGTTATTCTGGGTTTTCCCTTAGTAATAGGTACTCTAACGGTCTTTGGGAAATTAATATTTGATTAAATGGAATATGTTTGTGGATTGTGCATAGATAATTGATAACAAGTTGCACGTGGTTAGGCATACAAAGACTAGCTGTTCACTACATTTGGGGGCTGTTCCGGGAAATATAACAAGATATCTCTTGCATTCGACGTTGGATCGGAACCTACAGACGTTTTTGAGTAGCTAGGTGCACCTATGCAGCTACGAAACGACACACTCGCAGGTGCAAAATTGAGACAGAACATCGAGGATGGATATACCATGAGAGCGTTCTTGCAATCAATGGAGACTGAGCACGAGGATACAGACATACCACGTGAAAGATGGGGGCACGATATACGCTGATACTTAGCGGGGAAGGCTATAGACTACTGGTTCTACCTACGGGCCTCCGGATTAGATCTCAGTAATTGGGAAGAGGTGAAAGAGGAGTTGCTTACAAGCTTCTGCTGGATATCAGGAGAAGAGACGATGATCCGACTAGCAAACAGACGGTGCGAGGGTTATCCGGTACAATATGCAGCGGAATTTGTGCTGGTAGCGAGCCAGGGAGAAACTGTAACATCAGCAGACCCGCTGAAGGTATTCAAAGCCAATTTACCTGATGATGTTCTATTAGCGTTAACAGACAATGGAACCCGAACCTTCCAGAACTGGCAGAAGGCCCCCAGGGCATTGAAGGAATTCGTGGGAACTAGAGAGAACGTATTGGATGAAGCGATGCAATCCAGAATAATGATACAACAAATACGAGCGCTAAGCATAACGTACAGCGATGAGAAACGAGACGGAATAAGGGCAACCCCCCCAGTATGACGTGACCTGCGGAACAGTGCATGCTTCGTATGCAAAGGCATGGGGCGCTCTGTATGGCAGTTCCCGTCGCGTAACGGGGCCCTGCAGCACAAGAGAAAATTGCGCAAGAAGTGTGGAGGCGTAGGACACTACGCTACAGACTGCCCAACATCGGCACGAGGAGTGGTAGATAATAGGGATAACCAGCCCATTGCACGTTCTAGTAATGAGAGAGCTAACTGTTTAGACGAATAACCGTGGAACAAGTTTAACACAAGGACAATATCTGCAGACGACAGGCTGAACAGAAGGCAGCAGAGGCGGCGTGAGCTACCTCACGCGAAACTGAAAGTGGAGAAGGTAACGGAGGGGAATTCGTTAGTAGAGAGTACGACAGTTGAGAAACCCAACGTACGTTATGCATATGAGCGTACACGGGTCCTGTGCCAGAGAGCGAAAGGACCTAATGCCGTTCCATTCACCCTGGGATGGGGGATAAGACTGATGCGTGAGAGCAAATCCGCACACGAAGAAGCTGCTGACTTCTCGGCGCCCCTGCAGACGGCAGGGGAGCAGCCTGAGGTAGAGTCAACTAGGGACGAAGTCGAAGAGACGCAGCACGCAGATCACCAGCTCTGCTGAAGGGACGCAGAAGGGGGGGGGGGGGGGC
>NW_013563797.1:12333-23557 GCF_000499605.1 Eimeria maxima | reverse complement strand
GGGGGGGGGGGGGGGGGGGGGGGGGGGGAGAGCCAGCTCACCCGATTGATGAGGATGTAAAGGTGCCATGGTGGCGAGAGGCTGGTAATACCACAGAGTCTGATAGTTGCAGAGTGTTGCGCAGTGAGGGCACTACAGCAGTTCGGAGGGTAGACGCGGCTACGAGCCAATGTGAGGCACTCTTCGATATGAAAGCCTTTAAGAGTTTCATTGGTCAGGATAACAGTTAATGGTTTACAACTGAAGGCGCGCCGACCTTCAGAAGAGCGTATGTTTAGGGTCACTAGCGAGCAGATGTGCAGTGGTCAGCTCGTCATCAGATCTACGACGTCGGATGGACAAGAGCTTCCTAGGGAGAATTCTTGAAGGGGCCTGTACTCTGTGAAGTTTTGTTAGGGTCTGCTTCGTTGACCGCTAAAAGAGTGGTGTAGTATCTTCAGCCAGATAAGTTGCGAACCCATGTGAAATGGGGTGAGCTAACGGTAGCTCTGTCATGTGCAGAAAGAAAAGCGGGGGTCCACAGTAGGTTAATGAGCCAGAGGACCCAAGCAAAGCAGGCAGGTGCCATTATCGCTAGACAAGCGGCTGTTCACTATAACAGGGGCCACCGGCGAGCTCCTTTGGGATGCCGCCAAAGCCGCGGCAAAATGGAGTTGCAGTGCCAATAGCCTTTCAATAGAGACATTTTATTTATTTAGACAAAAATAATAATATACTATTATGTACGGTCAAAAAGCAGAGAACGTGCCGCTCCTTGCATTGCTTACAACTCCTTGTTCATCGTTTTCTTCACCTTTACAAGCAAAGCGCTTGTTGATATTCGGCAAGGAAACACTCTGAATCCTACAACCCCACCTCTAGACACTATCATCTAAGCCCTCACCATAGTAGAGGAGAAAACCTCTTACTTATCCTGTTCCTCTGTCGGCAACAAACAGGTTGTCGATGTCCTTATCTCGACTCATCTTCTGCTAACTTGGTTTATACATTCTTAGCAATATAAAATGATGGATCGCATACCAGTTCGTTGATGGTTATTGTCCTATAAAAGTACTTGCTTCCTGCAGTGCCATTGTACACTGCTGAATGGAGTGCATACACACAATGACGGCTGCAGTTATTGCTACTTCTAGCTCAAAACATTTTGTTCCATATGGTAGTACCCGCATTTGTACAACCAGCCTAGTAGTCTGGATGCTGCTATGCGCTTTATGGGCTAGGTTTCAAGGGGACTCTAAAAATATACCCTAGGTTTAGTGTACTCGCAGAGTAGCTGTCTGATATACCTACAGCCGAAAAGGCGGAGGTTTCATCTAGAAGTATTCAAACTAAAAACAATGTCGGATTTTTCAAAAAAACGGAATGGGGCCCTCACCCCAAACCCTAACACCAGGCCTCCTGGATCTGCACGAGGCACGACTGGAGGGTTGCAAATCCCATTTCTACAGCTACCTCTTGTGTCGTCTGTAGAAACTCCCTGAAGCCGCCAAACTCCGCAAGACACAGCAAACCCCCTAAGCCCCACATCACAAAACCTAAACCCTAAACCCCAGATGCGTGGGAAGAATTTTCTTACTCCCAAATCTTCGGGTCCAGACGCGATCTGAAGGGTTTGCCGCACCTGCACGAAGAAGAGACCACAACATCAAACCGAGCTTCGAGTCAAACCCTAATCCGCTAATCCTAAATCCTAGAATCTGATCGTAACCCTAGAAGTCTAAAACATGACACACTTGCACTTTTCTCGGAGACGTGTAACGCAGACGGAGTTACAGCCAACGCAATAGAAGTCCTGGGCCTGCAGCCAACACCAATCCCAACCCCACAGGAGCTCTAGGGTTTAGAGTTTGGAGCTTGCAGTTGACAGTTTAGGTTAAGAATCTCAACCAACTCCAGGGTTTATCATTGCTCAAAGCTTGGACGAAAATTCGGGTTGAGGGTTTGCATATTAGTTTTAGGGTACAATTGCAAGAGAAAATGAATTCTGTTTAGTGCTTAGGGTTTAGGGTTTCGGAATCACTAAGAATGCATAGTGCATTTCCTGAAGAGCACGGAGGAGGTGGCCTTCTAGCAAGTCGTCATCCAGCGCCGCGCCGCAGGACGGGCACTTGCTGCAGAGCCAAAACTCCAAACGATAAACCCCAAATGCCATACATCCAAAACCAGACTCCATCGTAATGGTGTTTAAATCCTGGCAATTCTACAGCGACGCGAGAGCCTCCCATGCCTAACGCCAAACCCTTAGACCTGATTGATTCGACCCTAGCCGCTAATCCCTTAAACCCCCAAAATGCTAACCCCCTAAACCCTAAGCCCTCTAAGGGGTAAGTAACCCTAACCCCCAAAACTTGACCCTCACCAGACTTTGAGTACGACCTGTTGCCCGTCTACTGTCTCCGCAAGAACATCTTCCAATGCAGAAACCACTTCAAGATCTTTAACGAGGTTGCACGAAGGGCAAAAGACATCGGCGATGTACAGAGAAGAAAGCGGAGATACCCAACTAAACGATAAACCATCCGATTCCCCAGCCAGTGTATACAAACTGTGCGACCTCTCCTGATCCAAACCCAGCGGAAACCCAAACAATTAGACACGACATTAATATCCACAGGCAACAGACAATAAATAAACAATGAACAGAGAAAAGAAATAACACAAGCAACCAGCGAACCCAAGGCATTCGAAGCCGAAATCCTCACTGCATATCACACAAGCCCTAAACCCTAAACCCTCACCGCGAGCGCCTCTGCCCAGCTTTGTTGCTGGTAGTCAATGTTCTGGTCGACCTCCATCAAACGACAAACAAACGAAACTGCCAAGTGCCGCCAAGAAGAAGACCAAATTCGGGAACCGAAACAGGCAGGAAGCTGTAGAGACCTGCGCATCCAACTCAACGAGAGCAGAGCTGCAGCTACACCTAAGCAAGCGCTGGAAAAATAACTCAAATGCGCATCCCTTAGCTCGCCGCAACACTCACAGCACTAGTGTCAAGCACAGACAACAAACACCTGAACAAAGAAATACAGACTGAATAGAGAAAGAATGAAGGAATATACAAATACACATGCCGACAAATACAGAAACACACAATTTACCTACATGTAGCAGAGAAAACCAACCAGCGAATAGGTAAATAAACAGTAGGCGGGGGACAATCCAACAGAAACGAAGGAGAGACTGGCACAAACGAACTAACTCTACACCTACACAGAACGCTATAACCCCAAAAACCTCACTTGAAGGAGAGCTCTTTACTCTGCCGAATCTCGCTGGCGGAGCCGTACTCTGTGAGCCAAAATCACAACCCCTAAACTGTAGACAATAAACCCTAATCCCTAGACCAGAAACCTTAGTCCTACACCATAGACCATAATCCCTTGCCCTTGTGCATCGTGTTGCGTACTTCGCAAAAGTTGCATGGGATCGTTGAGGTAGCGTTTGAATGTCTGTAGAAGCGATTTGTTTTTTCGCTTGTTTCTGTTTTGTCTCTCTCTGATACTCTCATTTGAGGTTAGCTGCTCTTCATCTTCATCGACAGCAGCAAACCAAAAAGCCACGGCCAACTCCGACAGCTTCGCTGCCACTTCGTCCCGCGTCCACTGATTGCTGCTGCTGCCGCTGTTGCTGCTGCTTTGGCAGAAGTCGTCTTCGTGTTCGTTCATTCGGTGCAGTAGCTGCAGCAGGGGCAGCTGCACCGCACGGTCAATTGCTGTTTGTATGAAGTGAAGCAGCGGCGGTGGGAAGCAGCGCAGAACATGAAGATGATCACACACCCCCTCAGCCACCAAGCTGCTGTTGGTGCTGCTGCTGCTGCTGCTGCTGTTGGCGAAGGGTACAAACTCTCGGTACCCAATCCAGTCTCTCTCGTCGAGCTGCAAAACAGCTACAAAAGAGTCGGAAGGGTACATGGCAAGCGCTTCAAAGAGCGGCTGCTCCTGCAGCTGCTGCAGCGCGTGCTGCAGCTGCTGCTGCGCTGCTGGAGCAGCAACGAGCTGTGATGACACCATGATCCGGCGCAGGTCCGCTGCAATAACTTTGAAAGAAAATGAAGAAGACAACTCTTTGAGGAGCAACAGCAAATACACCTCAGCATGCCGTTGCACCTAAGCGAAACCCAAAACAACAACTAGACACCGAACCCTCAACCCTGCAGCGTTTACCACACAAATCGTTAACCATTTGATTCCTACCTCCAACTGTAGACCCTAAAGAACCCTAAGGCCTAACCTCTCAGCACCAGCGCGGGCCGACGACTACCACTAGAGGCGGGTTGTAGGGTTTAAGGCGCGTAGCGCTTGTGTGTTACTTTGTGTTTGAGGGCGACATCGAATAAGATTGTCCTCGGGTCGCAGATCCAGGGGTAAAAGGCAGAAAAGATAAAGCTAGAGAGACGGTTCCCCTCGGCTGCTCGCTTCTGTTGCAAGGTGTATAGACACCCGAATAAACGCTGCAAAGCAAACCCTAAAACCTAGACAAAAAAACACGGCCGGACCCAAACACAGAAAGCGAATCATTCACCCTAAGCACTAAATCCTAAAAAACAAACGCTAAGACCTCGACCCCAAACCCTCGCCGACTTAACACCTATCCAGCCCTGCATTCTACAAGATAACAATTCCTGGAGCTTCGGTTCTACGGTTTAGGGTTTACTCTGAAGGCGGCCGGTGAAAACTGCGTAGGCGAATGGAAACCTTCAAGAGCCAAATCCGCTGCTGGCTGGCCCTGCGCTACTGTTGGTGTAGCTTCTGCTGCCTCTACCTCATCGTCGTCAGCAGCACGATCATTTCCAGATGCTGCAGCAGCAGCAGCTGCTGCAGCTAGTGCATCTCCCTCAGACCGAAGCCAATCAGAAGCACTCAAGTACTCAGGATCGACTTTGTCTGCCAAACGGACGCTGTTGAAAATCAGCTGAACGCACACACTACGCCCAAACCCCTAAACCCTTCACCTGCGTTCCGTTTGCCTGCAAACCCGAACCCCTGCAGCGTCTGCAAATCCACTGTGATAATTCCTATGCAGGATTGAATTAGGGTTTGATTAGGGTCTGGCATTTAGGATTTACTGAGTCTCCTAGGGCCAGTTCGTAGCAGATGTAACGGTATATTCCTGGGTTCGTTTTGGGGTTCTGTCTTTCCTTCAAGTCAAAGTCGCCGTATGCTGAAGCTGATACACATGCACCGCCGATGTCTGTCTCCTTCTGCCGCAGCACGAAGTCCACATGGCTGCTGCTGCTGTTGCTGGTGCCACAGTTGCTGCTCCACAAGATGCCTTTGTGCTGTCTCAGGGTCTGGGCGAAGAAACTGTCGTACAGAATCTTCATCGTCTCGCGAGGCCCCCTAAAACCTCCTAGAGGAGGTGGAACTCCTGCTTCTGTTTCTGGGCCGCTGGGCTGTGCAGCATCAGCAGCACCAGCAGTAGTTGGGTCTGCCGAACCCAACCCCTTAATTGCCATTCCCAAAGGAAAGGACATCGTGCGTGACAGCCAAAGAGATGCTTCAAACAATTCCTGCTGCTGCAGCAGCAAACCTTGAGACTCCCGAAATGCCACCCTGCATAAATAGCAGCAGTAGCAACAGCAGCAGCAACAACAGAAACAGACGAAGTGGAGTCTTATCGGGTAGACGCAAGGAGTCCACAGAGAGCCAAGACAGGGGTTAAGGGTTCGTAGGGGCTGAGCGTTTAACTGGGGTTGCAGTAGTATTCGCGCTTAAGGTTTAGGGCTTGTAAGCACGAACTCAGCGAAATGAGTTTTGCTTAAAGTGCGGAGTTTGGTCTGGGGCTCGAGAGAGATAATAGGAATCGTGAATGAAGAATTATAAGGATTCGTTAGGGAAGCGCTTCTTGCCCAATGACCCAGTTCCTTATAAGGTAACGTAGAGAGCAGCAAAATGATGTACTTGCTGGTGCTATTGCTGTGGCTGCGGCTGCTGTGCGAGGAAATCTCCCCTGCTGCCGCTGCTGGAGATGCATGCTGCTGCTGTTGCTTCGCATATAAGTATTCCTCCAACGCTCTCAGAGTTTGTGATATGTCCTTCTGTTGCGCGCGAGCTGCTGCAGCAGCAGCTGCTGCAGTGCTGCCGCTGGTGCTGCTGCTGCTACAGAAGAAGCGGCACAGAGGCCTATGCAGCGAGTGCGCTGCCTTGAAATTACTGATTTTTTCGGTGTCGACAGAAGCAAAGATATCATCCGCGCTATCAGCCGCGCATATACCTGAAATGGGGTCAGCTGTACGGGTGGAACGACACCCCTCCATCTCCTCCTCCTCTTCCTCCTCCTCCTCATCTTGCTGGTCCTTTTGCTGCTGCTCTAGCGCTCTTTGCAGCAGCTGCTGCTGCAATAGGGAAGGATTGATTTCTTTGTGCATACTTCCGCCGATGAAGAAAGCAGCCGATGTGTTGGTGCATGTTTGGGTGGGATCGAGAGGATTGGGGGAACCGGGATCGTGCGTGTGGGGTTCATAGACAGCACAGAAAAGGCGGTCAGGTGTACGCAATGAGCTCGGGCCGCCTTGTTTGTCTCTGCTGTTGCTGTGGATGACATGAACAAAAAGGGGTTTAAAGCTGCTTCCATAGACTGACAGGGTAGAAGAGCCTAGAGGAGTGGTGGCTACACCAGGAGGAGAAACGCGAGAGAAACCCACGGACAAAAAATTTCCTGGGGGGCCGATCACTGAATATAACAAACGCAAATGCACATACACCTTAAACCATCATCGTCATCAACGTAAATACGCATCAACTAATCAACACTGTTATGAAGATCATTATTCCCCCGTCCATAGACCAACGAATCACTTCAACATAGTACAAAAAAATTAACAACAAAAACAAACACATACAAGCATTCATCACAATATAACAAGGCGAAGTACAAAGGCAAAAAGCAAACCCTACACGAATTTTAACACAACGAACAAGACAAGCATTGCAAAACGTATTCAACTAAAGGCCAACAAACCAATAAAGACAATACACACAAACATAACGGCAAGCAGAAAAACCAAACAGACAAACCAAACAGGCAGGCAAACGACCAAAACATCCAGATAAAAGGGCGAACAAACATGTTCCCGGAACAAATCAAGTAAAAACAAACCGTCTACAGTGCCAACAAATACCTTGACCTTCCCACCGCATGTACGTCGCAGTTGAGGGTTCAGGGCTTAGGGAATCTAAAGCAAGCTTTTAGGGTTAAGGGTTCAGGGGGTTCAGGATTTACAGCTCCGGATATCTGTGGTGTGCGCTTCCATCATATTACCCATACGCGACAAAAACGCAAAGTCCAGAGGCAGCTGAAACGACAAACACAAGATCCTAAACCCTACGCCATAGTCCAAATGTGCTGCATTTACGCTCAAAGGTTAGAGTTTAAAATTCACGAACTGCCATGCCCGTAGAACGACGGTTTTGCTACTTGCGCATTAAAGCTCTGCGTTTGTCTGGGTTTCCCCGTAAGGCTATAGTTTCTGGTTTACGTTGCCTTCGAAGATGCCTGCGGCGCGTTGGTGGAAGGAAGCATAAATGGAGCTTTTGTTTGTTCTGTAGACCTTCTCCAGGAGAGAAAGTTCGGCCAAGTGCAGCTGCTTCAGACCCCGAGGCAACAAGTAACGACCTGTCAAAGGCTTGACTCGAATGCCGTTAATGGTGCTGCTGCTGCCACTGCCGCTGCCGTTGCCGTTGCTGTTGCTGCTGATTGTGGTATTGCTGAGTTGGGTTGTGCTGTTGACATACAGGTGACGGAATATCTGCACAGGGACTGAGAAAAAACGACGGGAAGAAGGGGTCGTCAGCCGTAGGCAAAACAAACCCTCGTCCTGCACACCCAGACACTAAACCATGCACCTTAAGCCCTAAAATGTGAATTTCAGCCCTACAGCTCAAATGAACAAGAAAGGGCGAACAGCAAACGAGGGTCGACAGAATAAAACAACGAGATATGCTGGATGATGCAACTTTAAAAATCAAACAAAATGGAAAACCGAGAGATAAACAAGCGAGCAGACACACAGCCAAACACACAAACAAAAAACCGAAGATGGACAAACAGAACACAAAAACAGCAGAACAACGCAACAAAAACGACGCAAAGGCGAATCAGGCTCGAACAAAAAAAAGCATACGACACAACAACCAAACCAAGCAACACCGTAACCAACGAGAAAACGAAGAAAGCAGCAGATATAACAAACAAGCAAACGATCGCAACCAATGAATTCAAACACAACAAAGAACAGCACCTCTTTGCATTGTCGGTGGAAGTCGAGCACCTCCCAACGCTCTCCAAGCAAAACCCCCAATTCTGCTTTGCTCATATTTGCCACCCTTGAAAATGAACTTAATAGCTCCTTTACCGTAGCGTCGCTACTCAAACCCATAGAATAACTCAAATTGCCCCCAGCACGACGGCGCTGCAACACGCGCAGCTCCTGCAAACCGCAAACCACACACCCTAAACCTTCAACCCTTAGCAGCAAACTTGCAACCTGCAAACATGAAAGAAATCCACCTGGCTTCATCTGTTCGCAAAACAATTACGACAAGGTTTTCGGGTTTAGGCTGCTTGGCGTTCAGGTTTTGACCTCTCGGAGTTTCTGCCATTTGATTCTTTGCGCTGCAATCCACCCCTGAATATCATTTTTAAACAGCGCAATTTCTTGTTGGCGCTGCTGCCGCTGTTGGAGTTTCTGTTGCTGGTGCTGCATTTTCTGCTCCTGCTGCTTCGGCTGTTGCTGCTGCTGGGCTTCTACAGTTGTTGCTGCAGCAGAAGCTTCCGTTGCCCCCCTGTCCACATCACGAGACTGTCCGCCCGCGGGCAGTTTTTGTTGCTGCTGTTTGTGAGTGTATGTCTCTCCACAATCGACAGGTTTGAAGAAGTGGTCGATTTTGTGTTGCTGTTTCAGGTGTATGGACTGGTGACTGAGCAGCCAGGAGGGAAGTTGGAGTTTTGGAAGAGGGTTTTTGAGGTTTTGTCTGATTGCTGGGATAACGAGTAGTTTAAGCAGCTGCGTCTCAATCTTCTCTAGATAGTATTCCCAGTCTATCAGCAGACTGAGGTGCTTGGCAGCAGCAGCAGCAGCAGCAGGCGTCAGCCCCAACCAGGTTTGCAAGTATTGCTGCTGCTGCTGCTGCTGCGCTTGCAGGAGCTGCACCGGTAAAGCACGAGCTGCTAGAGGCGTCTTGGGGGGCAGAGCAGAGACGAGGAAGTGTACAGACACGGGAGCGTCGGTTAAGTAGCTTTTGTTTTGAAGCAGCTCAGCCAGCCTTTCTGCCGTTGTAATGCTCAAAGACTTGCTCAAAGACTGAGCAGCAACGCTCTTAGCCAGAACCTTTCGGGAAACCAGTAGCTGCTGAAGCTGCTCCCTGGACCGCAGTGCAGCCCCGCGTTGCTGCAACAGCAGCAAATACCGCTCTCCCACTGCAGCCGCAGCAGCAAATGCTGCCTCTTTGGAGCTTCCATGCATAAACATCGGGAATATTTCCGACTGTAGACGCCTAATCACCTCTAGCTCTCCTCGCCTCTTCAATTCAAATCCTTTCAACTCGCTGATCGTTCCTCCAGACCCATAAACTACATACCTGCACAGAAAGAAACGTGCAATCTAACTCCTAGAAACAGCGGGTTTGCCATCAGCGACTGGACGCGGTCGTTCACAAGCCTACCCATTAATATTTCCATATTGTGAGAACTCATCAGTCCATAGACAAACACACGATGTTGCAAATATTTACATGTCTCTCCATCGTATGTTAACGGCTAAAACTCCCTTATCAATCACTCCGCGTTGTAACATCTTGAGCAGCACTCCTCTAAAAAATTGATCTTCAAGGAAGTTCAAGAAAAACGGCAAATATACGCAAGCAGATAATGTCCTACCTATTATATATACTTCAGTCTGTGCACAGCGAGGGGAAATATATGTTGGCCAATTTCAACACAAGCAGACGGGTATTCGACGTGAATATGTGCAGTGAATGCCCCACATTTAGAGATACGCCTACAGGTTTACAGACTTATATTTATAGGCCAAATGCGTCTTTATCAACATCATACACTTTGTTGCTCTCAGTAGATTCCTTTCGCGAGTCAATATTGTCGACCAAATAAGCATAATAGGCACGAGCACTCGAACCAGCACAGCCATAATCAAAATCGACTCAATAATCTTACAAACTAGAAACATGGCTATGGAACACCACTTAAAGATGATGGTAACTACAAGTATTAGTATCATTATTATTTATCATTCGTCTTTTGGCAGATGTAAAAGTGACAAACATGGTTACCTCTTCTTGAGGAGTGCGTCGGACTTCTCGCTGGCTGGAAGGAACATTCCTTCCCAAGGACCGTCGAGTTCAAAGAAGATTTCATTTTTGGTCTCATTTTTAAACTCTTTTAGATGGATATCAAAGCTCAAAAATTGAGGGTTCTTGAATCGGTCGAACACCGCCTTATTCAACACCCATGTAGGGTATTCAAAACGTAACGTCTTGAAACCGTTGCTCTTGCTGTTGTCGTTGCTTGCTTGTGCTTGCGTTGCTTCCTCCGTTGGTTTGAGTGTGAATGTGTAGCTGAGGGGAAAGATATCTGGGAGAAGACACCAAATGCCATCAGTGTCCAGCTCCAAAGTAATCCCAATACCATCAACCAAGTCCCTAAAATACACACCACACATATGCTGTTTTTCTTCACCAAATGCCTGTCTTTACTCACACGGCTGCTACTCTTCATCATAACGCCTAGGTTTTAACCACACAAATATAACTACTCTCCCTAATGCGCTTGCTGATTAATCCCATAAGCTCTGCTTTGTTTCATCATTTTAAATCAGTCGTTGGACTAAATACCCTAATTCTTATTTCAAAGACAGAGGGATGCAACCGTCTCAACTGCTACGGATGAATTTAGCAACTTTGTACTCAATAGTTGCAAATAACGCTATCTGCAAGGAACTAGAAGGTTAAAAAATAACAGCAGGTAAAGCGCTAAATGCTGAGAGACAGGAGCAAAGCTACAAACACACGAGCAGCGAGAGACACAACCAGAAAACAAGAGACAAACAGGAAGCAACAGAACGCAACGGAAAGAGGCAGAGTAAAAGAGACACAGTAAGAGTGGTATGTGAAGAGATAACGACACACAAAGGACAAACAAGGAACGGAAGTAGCACGGAGCCATTCAACAAAAAATACAACATACAGATACCCCCCCCCCCCCCCCCCCG
>NW_013563797.1:0-12233 GCF_000499605.1 Eimeria maxima | reverse complement strand
ACACCCCCCCCCCCCCCCCCTCTCCCCTGTCGCTTTATGCCAGCCGACAACAACAGCAGAAGGTGCAGCCGTGGGAGCACTACCAGGAGGACCAAAAGGCGCAGGATGAACGGAAATAGCAAGATCAGCAGCGGTGGGATCAGCATCATCAGCAGTAGCGGAGGGCAGCAGGACAGCAGGAGGAGGAAGAAAAGCAATAGGAGCAGCATGAACAGGTGCAGCAGCAGCAGTAGGCAGCTCTTACTTTGCAGTTTGTATGACATCTGCCCCCATTTTCGTGACAATGGCTCCCATCTCCATGGAGAACCAGCGGGCCCCCGGCCTCTTAACATATCCATAGAAAGAATTCAAAATGCACTTATGCGCCAGCTGGAGAGAATCGTTCAGTAGGACCAAGTCCTTGCAAAACAACAAGAGAAAAAACAAGCAATGTATTAAACGGGGACAAGGAAAACAGAAAAACAAGGACCCTTCCCAACCAATTTATTCGGTTGGGATACCCCAAAAATCATATTGAAAAATAAGCACAAACGCAGCAGCACACGTAGCAAACGCGGGACAAGCCCAATCATATAGCAAAAAAAAGCAGCAGAAGAGGCGACAAACGCAACAGCACTAGCAGCGGCAAACAAGGGTGGCTTCCTTTTGAAAATATACCCCCCGAAAACAATGAAGCAGTAAGTGCCACGTTCAATAATAATCAACTAACTGCTTGAGAAGCAAACCAATTAATCAATTAACAAAGTATTATGAAAATTAATACATTAACAAGAGATACCGGGAGTGGGAAAAAGAACTTCTACAGACACGCAAGCTGATAAATAAATTTATCCCAAAGGGAACCAGCAATAATGCAAACAACCCAGGAAAGCAAAACAACCAAACAGACAATTGCATGAAGAAACGCAAGCCTTGAAAGGCGGGGGCGAAATTTTACAGGATTGACAAGCCTACGGCTGCTTGTTTAATTGCTTGAAAGGGGGCATTTGTTTGTTTTAGTTTGTGCAAATGCCTTTCTACTTCTTTTAACTTCTTTTTGAAGACATATCGCCGATCACGGAAGGCCCGCACGGTGTCGACGTAGAAGGAGTTCTCGCGCTGGCATACGATTGATTCCTCTTCAACTTCCTGAATTCACAATCAAATCCATCATGCAACTAATTACCACTTTCTACTCAATCATCTATTCATCGATTCTTGCAAAGTCATTGTTGACAAATTACTGCAACAAATGACAGTTTGTTTCATTTGTTGGCTCACATGACACCAAAACTCTACGCACTCAATGTCCAACAACACACAGTCTAAACCGTAAATCCCAAAGTTGAATTCGAGTGTCTGATTACTTTAACAATTTTGGTTTTTTTGTGTGCTTTTTGGCAGTATTTCTTCACGGCTTTGATGAGAAGGAAGTGCTTCTGTTTGTCGGTCAGTTCGTGCCAGGATTTCTTGGAAAGCATTTGCTTTTCCCGCTTGTTTGCTCTTGAGTTGCCTTCATCGTCATCATCGTCATACTCCTCTTCATCTGTTCCCCCCTCTTCCCCTTGGCTGCCTCCGCTGTCTGCTCGCTCATTGTCGTTCTCTGACTTGGTGAACCGAGTCCCCTTGCCTTTAGCGTTGCTGCTGCTTGGGGTTGTATGCACTGCGTGCGCAGCAGAAGCCAAGTGCCGCTCGATGGACAACACCTCCCCCTTCTCAGCGGGGGTTACTTCTAACTTGCGACGCCAATGCAGCTTTCGCTGGCATTCATCGGCTGCAGAGACAACAAATGAACCAATTTAACTGATAAAACGAGCGAAAACAAGCAAGCAGTTGGCCATATCCGACAAATCAAAAAGCATTACAAACAACGGAATGGATCGAACGAGTGGAGAAATACAGAAAGCAACAAATGAAACAAGGAACGAAAGGAAACCGGACAAAGAAACATATAAAATCAAAACAGAGAATAAAAAGGCATACAGCTAGTCGAATAAAGCGAATTAAACAGTATAAATTGTATGTAGCAAATAGAAATCTTGAATCGGCAACCCGTCACTGCTCTGAAGAGGACGCTTATCTACAGCGAGTCGGCGTGGGCCCCGGATATGCATTGCTAAGGCGAGCAGAGAAAGAAATGTAATAAATACAGTACGGTAAATAACGAAGAAAATAAAGAGGAAATAAACCAAAGAAGAAATAAACTAAAGAAAGATAAGCTGAGGAATAGCATTTGACAAACCAACTGTCTCAATAAAGATAACGAGTGCAGAGCTCAACCGGTAGCGCATGGGGAACACCACACCTTTGTCTTTCCAAGGGCACTCGTTGCACTGAGCGTTGGTTTTGATTGCTGGAGGCTGCAGCCTCTGGGTGAGGATAATGTTCGGGTACATGGCAGAGACGTCTAAGTGAAGCAGCAGCGGCTTGGCTAGCAGCAACCGCTTTTGTTTGAGTTGAAGCAGCCTCTTCTGGATATCTTGGAGGTGCTGGTCAAAGTCTACAAACGAAGAGGGAGATAAAGGCCTTCCAAGCGTCTTGCTTTCTTCTTGCATCCAAAATTCCAACACGGACTCCACATTCGCCTCCAAGGCGCAAACCGATGCCGATTGCAACTCGAAACGCTCAAGTAAATCTCGGCGGTAGCTGCAACACATATATATGCATCAACACAATGAACGTAAAAATCAGCAAACTCAACATAAAAATCAACTAAAACAGGCGAAACACACTAATAAATAATCAGAGCTGTTCAGAAGAGTGCAAAGCTGATAAGGTAGCAAACAGATATCTATGCACACAAACCCACGACGCTGAGTGCGCACACGCAGAGAGTGGCAAAAAAAAACAGAGGAAAGGGAGAGGACAGGCACAGAAGGCGATACAAAAACTGAGAGTGAACCGAGAGTGACAAATAGAAACAAACTAACGCAGATAACGGGTGAGACTAAAAACCACAAAAAGCACAGAGGACAAAGAGAGGGAGCAGAAAAAAAGACAATACGTAATAACCAATAGACGCGGTCGAAAACAAACAATCCACAAGAATTAGCAGCAATACCCCATAACAACGGCCAACAAAACAGACAAGATGCAATAAGAATAGCAAACAACAAACAAGAAGAAACAATAGACAGCCAATCAGAACAAGAGCCAGTATGCTGGAGCAACAGGAACAAAATCAATGAGAATTTTCCTACATTCCGCATCGGAGGGACTCGACTCTGCCACCGGTGTAACTATCTTGAAGGACCAAATGTGTCTTCTGCGTTTTCTTGTCCTTCCAAAACACTTTCAGCTGCTGCTGATGTTTATTAGGAAAGACAATATGCCGCCCATTGGCCTCGGCCATCAGCAGAAACTCGCACAGAGTGCCAGTGCCTTGGCGCAGTACCGACTCCGGCTTTAAACAAAACGACAAAAAAGGAAATGGCATGCACAAAATGCAGTGCAATGAGACGCAGCAGCACATACAAACAACACCTGCTACCACAGCATAAAATAAGCGAGCTGCTAACATGCAGCAGCACACGCAACAGCTGCAGGATGCCCAGCAGCAACTGCAGCGAATCCATCACGGAACGTAGTAGCTACACCAAATGCAGCAGGAAAAGAAGCAGCAGCTAAAGAGAGGTGGAGAGGGAGTCACAAACGTGGTAGGTACGCAAGGAGCAGCCGAAGCACAACAAAGAGATATACAATGACAGGGAACTCAACAAAGAGGACTGTAGCAGGAGCAGCAGCCGTCGCAGCACCGGCAAAATAGAAGCAACTGCGAAGAGAAGTTGTGCTATAGCTAAAGGAAGGAGTGTCTCACTGGCATGGGTATAATGGAGCTCAGCGCAAGAATAAAAGAATGGATGAATTTGCAATACAACAAGTATGTTGTCATTGCATCCGAGACAGAATACACGGACAGACGCTGGGGGTCCTCGTATGCCATTGGCACCTGCAAGAGAAACGGAAAAGAGCAAATGCTCAGAATACATACAAATGTAAGTGGAACTAAATGCATAATACAAATGTAAGTATAAATGTAGATGTACATATACGCATAAATGTAGATGTGCCTATCTATGTGGACAGGAAAATGAAATTCAGACCTGGATAGAAACCTGTCTATACAAGCGTGTGTATGCACTCAGAGAAATCGTCACCACACTATACGCACACATGTGTACATAAACGTAGATGGCTAATACTGAAAGAAATATGCAAATGCATATAAACGCAAGCATAAACACTGCAAACCGATGCAATAAAGATACCGACGAAAGTGATACGCAAACAAACAAACAAAGTAGAAAACGGATGGACAGACAGACTACACAGAAGACAAGCAGAGAAAAATTGGATATTAAATCAAGTGAGTAAACTGAACAAAGCGATAGACAGCGGGGCTTGATGTTGATGCCAGTGTCATAACTAAAGCTCACCCAACGCAACACCGAAAAACAAGAGGAATAATACACTTAGCGAAATACCATTAGACTACCGTATGTTTTAACCCTCAACCAAACAGACAAACGGACAAAAACGGGGACTGGAAAGAAAAGAAGGCCCTCCCTACCATATCTTCAGGGTCCACCTCAACAGGGTTAAATCCCAACTTCATCTTGCAGACCGACTTCAATGTGCGGGAGCCCTGAAAACATCGACCGAGTAAAAACCAAGGAAAATTTAATTCAGCCAGTATCAATTAATTAGCCTAACAATAACTAACTGGGCAGACTAATGGCCGGCGGTCGAATTTATCGACCACTTATCAAAAAATGACCACCAACTGAGTTTGGAAGTTGAATGGATTTCGATAATAATTCCTATAATTTACGACAATGAAGTAAACAACAAACCCATCTCAATGTATGCGAGCACTAAATTAAACAGCAAAAGTGCATATTGGTTCTCCAGTATGGATGGACAAAAGAAAAAGGGTAAAACTGCAGAACTACAGCGAAGAAAACGAGAGGTATGCATCAAACAGCTGATAACTGGATCAAGTCCAGACTAGCTAAAATAATCCGCATTGACAAAACAGCCGAGTGAAACACCCAATTCTTTGGTGTGTCCCTAGCTCTTTTTATTTATTTGTGCTTGTGATCTTCCGGAGGTAGACGCTGTTGTTAGCTGGCTGTCCGATTTCTTTTCGCCTCAGTTTGCCTACCCACGGGGGGCAAGCGTCCCAATTAATTGTCTGCTTAACTAGTTGATTACTTAAATACCCAAATACTCGAATAATTAACTTGATGTACCTGCAGTAGGTGGTACTCCCGTCCTACCCACTTTAATGCATTGGCATATTAAGCCATCACTTTATCTATTTATTCTATTTACAATTAATCCATTTAGTTATTCAACTGAAGTACCTGAGGGAGGTAGGAGTCTCTCTCTACCCACTTAAAGGCGTCCAAGTGCAAGACCGGTCCCACGCCCACTACCGCCTCTCCCTTCTGGGGTGGCAGCAACCCGATTAAAGAACTTAAGTCAACTCCCAGCAGCTGCACCACCCCATAAGTACAACACAACACGAAATAAACAGTACACAATATATAACCAATAAATGAATAACAATACATTACAATAATAACATTATATGCACAAATGCTAGGCCAAATGAGCACCCGTAAGAAGCCCGTACACCTGCAACCGTCCAAGTATGATGAAACATGTCAAACCAACCGAAGTGAATACACGTATCGAAAAACGAAAACACGTTAGAGAGATTACAATCACCCAGTACAACTGTAAAAGCAAGACAGAAGAAGGGAAACGGCAGCGCAAATGGATGAGATGGACAAGCAAGTGAAAATAGCAAAACGCCATGTAAACCGTACACGTAGACACACGAGAAGGGCGACAAAACGAAAAAAAGTGCAAGTAATCAACTAAACATACAGATAATTAAACCAGGGGGGAAAAAGACAAAAAGCATGCGGGTAAATTAATAAATACTAAATATATAGACTGAGACAGTGTTCATGAAGCGGGGAGGCAACGAGGATACAAAAACAAAGCAGAAGACGCAAGGCTGAGAGGGGGGCGTAGACGGACGAAGGAAGAAATGAATGCAAACGCCGGCACAGAATATACAATAATAGACAAAAGAGCAGCCCAAGACAAGCAGAGGACAGCTTAAAAGAGAAACAGAGGTAACTTCGGGGTAGCGCTGTATAGGTCCACTAAAACACAAAAGAGAAAAGCTGGAAAACAGAAGAAAGGAAAATGACAGCGAAGGAAAGGGAGAGAAATGGCAAAACATAAACTTGCATTAGCCCTTGTGAAGAGATAGGGGAGGTCGAAATCATCGCCGTTGTATGTCACAACCACGTGTGGTTTGAGTCTGCTGAGATGTGAAGCAAATCTCTGGATGGCTTTTGTTTCATTGTCTTCGTTGAAGACGATCATATCGCTCAATCCCCGTAAATCTGCATGCGGGGAAAAGGCAAAGCAGGGGATTTCTGCTGCAATAAACTCCCGATTAACAATCAAATACCCTTGTTGGTTAAAGACATAAGACAGCAGGATAACAGGGTCCTTCTGCGCGTCCGGAAACTTCAAAGGCTCCTTGAAGCATTCGATGTCGAACGCCAACACAGACAATGGAGCTGCGCTAGACAATGTCGGGTGTACAGATAGCTACATGCACACAGACGCATTCCCACACAACATGGAATGGTTTCCAACAACGTTTTGATAAATATTCCGGTGCATGCAGCAGCACTAAAGGACCAAACGGCATGTGCACCAACAAAACACAGACAAGCAATTATACACAAACACATAGATGGGGGAAAGATGAGTTTTCTCATTAGCTGTAATTTCTCTCACGTGAAATCATGACAACACAGAGAGAGAACAACACAGAGGAAATAGGGCGACATAATGCACACACATAACGAGAGCCTCAGGCTTCACGGTCTAGGCTTTAGGGTTTACCTTTAGGGGCTCGCTGATGCTAGTTGTCTGTCTGCTAATGGAATACCAACGGCCACAGCGAATATCCAAATCAATGCAACACCTGCGCAGGCACATACCAACACGCACTATGATCCGGATGCCTCTGCCGCTGCTGCTCCTGCAGCTGTTGTTTATTCTGCTCCTGCTGCAGATCCGGTTGATCCTGCTACTTCTGAACCTGCTGCCGCTGCTGCTGATGCCACTGCTGGAGGTGCTGCTGTTGCCACTGATCCCGATTCTGCTAGTGCTGCTGTTGCGGTTGATGGTGTTTCTCTTGTCGTTGCTGCTGCTGCAAATGCGGGTGTGCTGACCTTGAGATGTACGGAACATCTGCTTCGAATATTTCTTCAAGAACATCGAGCGAGTGCTTGTGCTGCTGTTGTTTGCATGCACCGGTGGTAGCAGAAGACGAGGATGATAAGTCCAAGTTTAAATCGGGTGTGAAATCAGCGTCCAACACACCGAAATTCAACGACGAAGAAGAAGGCGACGACCGACGATGAGCAGATTCACGAACTGAGACATAAAACATAATCAAACAATCAGGACAAACTAATGCAAAGCGATTACAACGAGCCAGCATGCACACATATAAATGTAAATATATACAATGCAACGAAGCCACAAAACAAGCGAATTAAACAACCAACCTGACAGGTATGAAACAAACAGATTCGCCAAAGTACACTGCAATTAATGTAACAAAAAGCCAACAACCCGACAAATCAGTAGATCCATAAAACACTAAATTAAAAAGCAAAGCAAACTCCAGTATAACTGTTCAGGGAACCTAAATGCACAAAAGATACAGTTTTCTCTGCATCTGGCAAATGGCAAACAGTAGGCACAGGAGGGCAGAAAACCAAGCACAAAATATCGAGGAGGCCTCAGCATTTTCCGAGATGCACAAGCAACAATCAAGGCAGTATCAGCATCACCAACGCCAAAGGAAGCAGCAACAGCAACAACAGTGATAACGGCCAGTCAGTCATCGCAACAGCGCAACCATCAGTAGCAGCGGAGGCAGAAACAAATGCACACACGGATCTAAGCATAAGCCTTTCATCAGTGCATTATGAGCTGCCGAACAGATGTAGGTAACGCTTTGCTTAGCAAAACCAAACCAAAACAGCCGCAGCAGAGGTATTGTCATTAACAGCAGCAGTCCTCACTAGGTGAGTGTTTATAATTGTGTGTGCTGCTACTAATGTGGTCGACGTAGTGTTCCCCAGCGACAGCAATAGCAGCACATGCAGCAACAGCAGCACACAAATACGGTGGGGCATTGATGATGTAGTTGAGGTCTTGTTTGGCAGCAACAGAAGCAGCAACAGCAAGCAACAGCCGCATGCGCATATTTCGAGTGTGTGGTATTACTGAGATAGCTGAGGTCTTGCTTGGCTTCCACAAGTTCCTTAACAGTTGGAAACGAAAGCCGAAGAAAGTCGAGTTTTCTTTTGGGGCTGCGGAAATCGCTGCATGCAGCAGCAGCAGCAGCATCAGCAGCAGAAGGTCCGTAGGCAGCCAAATGAGAAGAGTCCCTTAGATCAATTAAGCCTATTTCAGATATCGATACCTGCAGCACAGAAATGCGAAACACAAACCCAAACAAAACAAATAACGGACAAGGCTCTCCACATCTCTCGTTGCCTGGCTCGGTGTAATGAGCAAACGGACACAACAGAAGCAACAACAGCAGCGGCAACAGAACAACAAGAAAAGCAGCAGCAGCAAAACCAGAGGCAGCACCAACAGGAGCATTAGTTCATCCAGTGGTATAGATCTGTGTTGAATACATTGAACTTAGAGAGTCTCTCTCCCAGAGCTGCTGCTGCTGCTTCTGCGGCTTCCGCTGCATCTCCTGCCCTCCTGCGAAGTCCAACTGCAAAGTGTGGTCGGTGCAACAAAGTGGAGCGGAAGACCATCCCCTCCTCAGTAACAAAGTACATATTCAAACCTAAGACAAACCCAAATACCCGTAGAAACCCTACACACCCTAAAACTCCTACAAACCCTTCAAACGCAACCCCTCAAAAACCACCAACGCTCACAATCGACACCCATTTACCCAACTCTTAGCATAAGCAAACCCACAATACACTGTACGCAATACAGTAAGGGCATGTTAGACTAAGTCTCCAATGTATTGCACAGGGCTCCGGGTTAACCGCTGAGGATCCGAGGCCTAGGGTTTGTACGGACCCGAGTATACTTGTTTCTTCTCCTTCGAAGCCGCAACCGTAAAATTCGATTGCGTGATGTTGTACAAATATCCAACCCTCTCCCCTCCTCCCTGCCAAACCTCAACACCAAACACCGCCTCCAAAGCACTCCGGCGCCCTCCTGCTGCGGCGCCAGGAGGTGATACAGTTGCAGCTGCAAATAAACTACCTGCGCTTGTTGTACTGTCACTTTGGGGTTTATGAGTAGAATTCGGCATCTTCGTGGAGCGGCCTCCGAAGAAATCATCGCCTTCGTCCTCCACCACCAGACGAAATCGAGGACGCTTCGCACGGGCCGCCGCTGCTACCCCTGCAGCACCTGCTGCAGTTGGTGCTGCGGACGTTTCTGCAGCCAGGTCCTCTATATCCATTGCTGCGGAGTGTTGTACCCTTCCTGAAATTGACGTCGGTTGCTCTGTGTTTAACCCTTCACAGCGTCGAACGCCTGCAGCATCAGCTCCTCCTATCCGTCTTCTTCCCTCTCCTCCTCCCCCTTCTCGGGCTCTCTGACTCATTTAGCGGGTTGAACGAAACCTTCGGCACCCTCAGTCGCCATCGTCGGCCGTCGGGAACTCCTCTGGACTGGCGGACGGTAAGCAAGGAAGACTTAAAGGAGGCAAAAAATGCTGAAGTGGAGAAAGAGCAGTGGCGACGAGGATGGGGGCAAGAAGAAGAGGACAGGGAATATGGACCCGGTAGAAGAAGACTTCAGGAGGACACACCTTCTGACCCGGCGGAACGGTTTGCACCCGCCAGGAGGAGCTCCAAATGAGGGTTGGGCTTAAGAAGCCGCTAGCTAATTCTCTCGAGATTATAGTAAAGATGGTAAACACAAAGTCACAACGATCAATAAACCAACAAAACACACAGTCAACGAACAAAACCGATACAGAGGTGGAGGAGGGGTGTTGCTTTTTCCCCTGTGTTCGCTGATGGTGAGAGGTGTTTGTCGGTACACGTGAAATACGTCCGGCAAATACTGTTTCTGACAAAAAGCCAAAGATGAATTTGCATCCAGATAGCATTTATTAATAAGATAATACCATAATTACCTGTTATCCTTCTATTTTTTTTCCTTTTCTCCTTGTGCTGCATGTACAGTGTCTCACTAGCGGAAGCCATTGGGGGCCGTATCACCGCCGCCATTACCCCCTGTCGTTTCCGCGTTCTGTTTGGGGGAGTTCGTAAGATTGAAAGAGGTATTTTAACTGCTTTTTGCATTTCATTTCCTCTTTTTCTCTTCTCAGAGGCTAGCGTTCTCCCTCTGTTCCTCCTTGTGCTCCGCTGGCCGCCAGTTAACACCCCGCAGCAGTAGCCCGGGCGGCAAAGGACGCGGCACAGCGAGGCGTGTGGTCCTGCTGCTGCAGCAGCTGCAGCTGTTGCTGCTGCTGCTGCCGGTAGTGCTGCTGGATTGAAGTGCTGCTGGTAGTGGTGGTGCTGCAGCGTTCGCGGCTTATCCGAAGCAGCTGAGGGGCCACTAGCCCCTTCAGACGATACCAGTTGGTGCGCCCGCAAGTTGGACAGCAGTTAATCGGTTAATGTGGCTGCGTTACGGCAGCAGCAGAAGTTGCAGCTCGAGTGGCAGCAGGAGGTGCCTGAGGGTCTTCTGTTGAAGAAGCCTGTTGTGTGTGTTTTTAGGGTGTTATGGTGAATGCATTGTTGGCAGTGAGAATTTACTTGCGTTATGGTAAATGTTTTGTTTTGTTTTGCGTTGTTGTCGCAGAAACCATGATGCCCCGAGAGGGCGAGAGAGGTGGAGGAGGGGATATGGGGGGTTACGGGGGCCCCCCCCATTCGAACGGGCGGCGTGGCTCATCATCCTGGCGAGGAGGGGGGGATCGGGGAACGGGACCGGGTGGGGGTGGGGTTGCACCCCACGAGGCTGGGGAAGGTTATGGAGGCGAAGAGGGGAGGTGGCCGCAGTGGCGCGGTCGAGAACACCACGGGGGTTACAGGGAGCAACACGGCGCGTATAGAGGCGGTGGCGGTGGTGCACCAGATAGGGAACGACGAGAATGGAGTGGCCGTCCTGCAACATTTTCACGAGGTGGTTATGAAGGGGGCGGAGGGTATCGCGACGATGACCGTGGCCGGGATAGGGAGCGGGAGCGATACCGTCCACGGGATCGGGATCGGGAAGGCGGTGGTGGTGGGTACTATCGCGACCATTACCGGCGCGAACGTGGGGGAGGCGGAGGAGGTTCATACGATCGTCAGCGTTCTTTGTCAGCAGGTCGTCCATCGTCAGCAGCAGCAGCGGGAGGAGAGGGGGAGTCTAGAAGGACCAAGAAGCGATTGAACAGGGATATTAGCACATCGAGGGAGCGATCGAGGAGTCGGGAGCGGCGTCGTCGCCGGCAGCAGGCGGAGTGTATCCGTCGAGCAGGAGGGTTTCAGAAGTTGGCGGATAGTGAAGGCCATGAACCGATCCGCCTCTTCTGGGATGGTTTCCAGTGGGTAGCGAAGGCGGCGGGGGCCTTGGGGCCGCAGCAGCTTGATGCTGCAGCAATGAACAGCACGAGGAAGCTGCGACGGCTGTACTTCGGGAACTTGCCACTGCATGCAGGCCTGACGGAACAGATGTTCCAGGAAATGGTGTGGGAGGAGATGAAGCTGCGGGGCTTCTGCTCAAACCCAAACGTGAATCCCGTGCTGTACGTCTGGTTTGCAAAGGACAAAGGCAACTACGGCTTCGTGGAGTTCAGCTCCGTAGAAGAAACCGAGAGAGCACTAACCATGGACGGCATGCTGTGTCTTGGGGTGCCGCTCAAAGTTTCCCGACCCAACGATTACACTACGACTTCTTCTGCGCAGACGCATGCAATGACCGTCATGGGGCAGCAGGCCGCAGCAATTCTCATGGGAGGAGCGGCAGCCGCAGCGCCCCAACAGCCCCCACAACCCCCACCAGGGCCACCCCCGGGTAAAAACAACAAGCATACAGACGTACATATATGCATACATACATACATACATGCAAACATAACACACACAAACATACATTCATGCATACATACGCACATACACACATACACGTACACATATTATATATATATATATATTATATATATATAT
>NW_013563796.1:780-1871 GCF_000499605.1 Eimeria maxima | reverse complement strand
CCTTCGCAGGAGACAACCTGCCGGCAACAGTAAAGTGCTGCAGTCCATGCTGAGAGCAACCAGGCTTGTATCAATTTCCGCGAAGCACGCCAACATCAACTTCACCGATAAGGGACTCGATAATAGAGTATGATGTAACTCTCGACTAAGCATAGGGTCCCTTGCCCCAATATTAGTGTGTTTGCCAGATGCGCACGTCGGCTCATTCAATGTCGGCGGGGGATATAAACCGCCACTATAGTGTATGTTTCACGTCCACGTAGTTACGACAGGGCAACCAGCCGAGACACTGAAGAGAAAAAACGGCAAACAGCAGAAAGGGCAGCGCAATCGAAGAGCCCGCAAGATTTGTGCAGTCCATATGACCTTTGCCGTTGCAGCATTGCGCATAAGACTTCGAAAAGATGCAGACTAACCCAGGTCAACGAGTTGGAGATAGACCTCCTCATCCTAGCACGTGTCTGCCGCTAACCCAACATAGTGGTCTACATTTTACCTGTCCACGCAGGTACAGGATTTTCCCGATGGACGCCTTATATGAAGGTCCCCTGTGCACAATGAGCTCAGGTCTAACTGCACGTCCCAATAACTTGCGCCGGTGCTTTCTAGCGCATTCAAATCAAATGAACCAAGCTATTCCATTGGGAAACTGTGTATGGACATTTTTGCGGAACGTCCAGTGCTCTGGGGTCGTGACAAGCAGCACTCGCAAGGCGCCGAGGCATGGGGACAGAAACATACTTTCTGAGCGCCGACAAAGTGACCATCCCCCCATCCCCCCTCCGTTATAAATACAAAACCCGAATATACTGAAGCAAATTGGGCGACACTGCCATTAAATGTACCAGCAGGCTTCCATCCCTTCAGACAGGCAATTAAATGAGTTCACTCAAATTGTCCGAAGACGCAGCTAGAGCTATTCACAACACACGTACCGCACCACTATGATGCACGCGAATCACAAACTGCGTGTCCGAGACCCCAGAGATTAACGTATTGCTTGTTGGATGCTTAAAATAAAGGCGCGCACAGTGCTGGTTTCCTCTAAAGCGGTGAAATGTAGAGTCAGACGCCTGACACACTTCCTGCTG
>NW_013563796.1:0-680 GCF_000499605.1 Eimeria maxima | reverse complement strand
GCTAACGCCGTGACGACCTGTGGGCCCCACAAAAGATAAACGTCTCGAGCCACACACCGCCAGCGTCGCATTACCTCAGTCAGCATGAGCACACCACGCACCTTGCCAAACATACAAGTGGCAACGCGACTTCCTCTCAGTGCAACGACCTACCAGCTGCATATCCACAACAAGCACGAAAAATGTGTGCGCATCTTCCAGAGACCATACACAGAATTTTAAGCCGAAGGAACCCTTCACAAATACCGCAGTTCTTTTGTCCAGGGTGAAAGCAATCGTCTCGAGCGACACTAGAAACTTACATACTGGGTCAGTAAGAGCGAGGATCCCACGACAAGGGGTAGTAAGCCTGAACGCAATCCAAGGCAATCCGTACGTGAAGCCTTATTATTAACACGTTTTGTCAATTGACATCGTGCTCAGGCTTGGCATATATAGCGGAGCCAAATAAAACTTCTATCTACAAATGTAGGCACAACGCTTCGAACTTACCCGAGCCACCGCCAAGGCAAGCGCACACAACATCTCCCGAAGATGCTTCCTGAAGGCGCTGAGTCGAGCTCAGTCTAGTTTTAAAGCAGGAACGCACTTCCTATGTGTTCGCTTTTCAAACGCTGTCCTTCCGGACTGTGAATGGTTCTTGCGCCTTTAAAAGGTCGTGACCACCCTCATTACATTTA
>NW_013563795.1:1053-1768 GCF_000499605.1 Eimeria maxima | reverse complement strand
AAAAAAAAAAAAAAATGTGTCTCCTGTCTCCTGTCTCCTTTTTTTCTTGTATAGAGTGTCCCTCAACAGCAACAAGACAAGGGAGCAGCACAGCAATGACGAGACAAAAGACATCAACATTAAGGACTGTTCTTAGCTCAAGACCACAAAGATTAAGGGTAAAGATTGGTATTAATTCAGGTAATTATATTTATTAATTAATTAATTAATTAATTAATTAATTAATTAATTATAGATTAAGGGTTAAGATTGGTATTAATTTAGGTAAATAAATAAAATAAATAAATATATTTATTTATTTATTTATTTATTTTCTTATTGATTAAGGGTTAAGATTGGTATTAATTCAGGTAATTATATTTATTTATTTATTTATTTATTTATTTATTTATATATTTATTTATTTATTTAACTTATTTTCTTGCTTATAGATTAAGGGTTAGGATTGGTATTAATTGAGATAAATATATAAATAAATAAATAAATAAATGTATTATTATTGTATATATTTATTTTATTAACTGTCTCCTTTTACTGTCTCCTTTTTTTTTCTGTCCCCTTTTTTTTATTCTGTCTCCTTTTTATTTATTAGGGAGAGTTATTAGCGGAGTCGTGGGGGCAAAGAAGCCACAGTATGCGCTCTTTGGAGACACCGTCAATACAGGTTAGTCCCTTTTTTTTTTTTTTTTTTTTTTTTTTTTCTCCTTTTTTTTTT
>NW_013563795.1:531-953 GCF_000499605.1 Eimeria maxima | reverse complement strand
TTTTTTTTTTTTTTTTTTTTTTTATCTGTCTCCTTTTCTTTTTTCTCCTTGTCTCTCTTCTTCCCTTATTCCTCTTCTCTCTTATATTCATGCATGCATGCATGCATGCAGATAACTACTAGAAATAGAACGAAACAAGGAGTTAGGGTTTGAGGGTCTAACATTTGAGGGTTTAGGGTTTAGGGTTTAGGGTTTAGGGTATATTTGGGGCTTTTTTTTTTTGCATGCATGCATGCACAGCAAGCCGTATGAAGACAACAGGACAACCAGATTATATACATATTAGCGAGAGTACATATGAATTAGTAAAAGAAGATACAACATTATTTTATGAACAAAGAAAGACACAAGTAAAAGGAAAAGGAGACATGAATACTTATCTACTTATTCGTGTATTAGGTATGTTTATTTATTTATTTATT
>NW_013563795.1:0-431 GCF_000499605.1 Eimeria maxima | reverse complement strand
TTTTTTTTTTTTTTTTTTTTTTTTTTTTTTTTTTTTTTTTTTTTTTTTTTTTTTTTTTTTTTTTTTTATTCTCTCCTTTATAATAAGTGTCTCCTTTTTATATACTTTTCCTTGTTTTTTCCCTGTGTCCCCTTTTGCCACAATTACTAATATATTATAATTATTATATTATTACTATTTATTTATATTTATTTATTTATTTATTTATTTATTTATTTATTTATTTATTTATTTATTTATTTATAGGTTCCTCTTATCCTAACTTTGGTGACGACGAGAGAAATAATTTATCAGGAAGTAAAGATGGCGCTTCTCTTAATCCTTTTATTCAACCCTCTACCTCTCGTAAGCTCCTGTCTCCTTTTTGTCTCCTTTTTTGTCTCCTTTTTTTTGTCTCCTTTTTTGTCTCCTTTTTCTCCTTTTATTCAACC
>NW_013563794.1:18601-36490 GCF_000499605.1 Eimeria maxima | reverse complement strand
ATATATATATATATATATATATATATATATATATACACCATAAATACAACAAAAAAAAGAAGAAATAAAATAAATAAAAATAAATAAAATAAATAAAATAAATAAATAAATAAAAATAAATAAAGACTAACATTAGATGAATTAAATAAATGTTTTTTTTTTTTATGATTTTTTGTATAGATTTGTGTTAATAGATTTTCATAAGAAATAGCCATAGAAGAAGAATGTATAGATTTATTATTATTATTTATATATTTTATTGTATTTCTTTTCTGTTCTTTTAATAATTCATTTAATAATTGTATTGTACGAATTATTTGCTTCTGTTCACCACGAGTTGGACCCTGTTGCTGCTCCTGCTCCTGCTGCTGCTCCTGCTGCTGCTCCTGCTGCTGCTCCTGCTGCTCCTGCTGCTGTTGTTGTTGTAGTATCCTTATTGCTTTATTATTATTGTTGTTGTTGTTGCTGCTGTTGTTGTTGCTGTTGTCTTCTTCTTCTTGTTCTTGTTCTTCTTGTTCTTCTTCTTGTTCTTGTTCTTCTTCGTCATATGCTTGGGGTGTATATACACGTCTATGTCTATTTCTTGCTGTATATAATAAATCAATATCTTGTTGTATATAATTATTATATTTTCTTCTTGTATATGCACCTAATTTATTATTATTATTATTATTATTATTATTATTATTATTTATTGGGTATATTTTCTTCCCTATTCCTTTATTCCTTATACTTTTATACTTCTTGCTGCTTAGTATACTTTTGTTGTTGTTGCTGCTGTTTCTGTTTCTGTTGCTGTTGCTGCTGTTGCTGCTGTTGCTGCTTCTGTTGCTCTTGCTGCTATTCTTGCTGCTGCTCTTGCTGTTGCCTGTTCTTGCTGCTGGTGCTGCTGCTGGTGCAGCAACATAAGGAGGCATCCACGCCCTTTCTCCTTCTTCTTCTTCTTCTTCCTCCTCCTCTTCTTCCCCTTCCTCTTCTTCTTCTTCGTCTTCTTCTTCTTCTTCTTCTTCCTCCTCCTCCTCTTCTTTTTCTTCTTTTTCTTCTTCTTCTTCCTGACTATAATTATCTGAATAATTTTCTTGTGTATTATAACATGCATATTCGTCATCTTTTTTTTTATTTATTTTTTCTTCTTTTTCTCCTTTATATTCTTTATGCATGCGTTTCTTTTCTCCCTCTTCTTTCTCTATTTTCTTCTTCTGCTGCTGCTGCTGCACTATTTGCTGCTGCTGTTGCTGCTGCTGCTGCTGCTGCTGCTGTTGACGTGAACTCTTCAAGGAACCAGCAGCAACAGCACCAGCAGCAGCAGCGGCTGCTGCTGCTGCTGCTGCAGGAGCAGCAACTGGAGGAGGAATTCTTTCAGCAGCAGCAGCAGCAGCAGCAGCAAGAACATGTTGTTCTTCTTGTCCCTTTCCTGATGTGTCTGTGCGCATGCATATCTACGCATGCAAATAAATACATATTTCTTTCCTTTCCCCTCCCTCCCTCCCTTCCTTCCCCCTTAATAAAGAAAAGGAATAAATAAACAAAAAAGAGGAAATAAAGAATAAAATAAATAAAATAAAATAAAAAAAGAATAAATAAATAAATAAATAAATAAATAAATAAATAAATTATATTTAATTGTATTATTTATACCTGTATTGTCTTTCTTTGCAGATTTTTTTGTTTGTATTTCTTCTTTCCTGCAACAATAATAATAATTAATTATTAATTAATTAATAATAATTAATTAATAATAAATAAATAATAAATAAATAAATAAATAAATAAATAAATAAATAATAGTCTTGTTATTGTATATTATAAGGATTAATAATACAAAGAATGACCAGCAGTAAGAAGGAAATAAAAAAGCAAAAGTTTCTTGCTGCATGCATGCAACACCTTTTTCTTTATAAGGAAATAAGTAAATATATATTATATATATATATAATAAATATATAAATACTCTTATTTAATTAATTAATTAATTAATTAATTAATTAATTATACCTACTCAGCCGCTGTTGAATTGGTGCGGCTGACTCCTGACGCTTTTTCTTCTTTTTTCTGAATAATAAGGAAGTAAAGAAGGAAATAAAAAAAAGGAAATTGTTTATGCTAGCTGCCTATACACCTGAATATTATTATTATATATTATTATATACAGCAATATATAAGGGTATATATAAAGGTAAGAAGGACTTACGGGGACTAATGGACTAATAGGTACAACTTTTTCTATAAATGCTTCTCCTTCTTTTCCTCCTTTATGTTGATGAATTGAACAAATTCCTAATTGAGGACGGAGAAGCAACAGGAGGCCCACCGTCACACTGCGAAGGAGTCTCATTGTAGGCAACCATTAGGGCTAAAAGAAGAGGAAGAAAAAGGGAAATACTTATTATTTAAGGAAATATACACTTTTGCTATATTTTAATGTATTTATTGAGGAAGGTTTCCGTGTTTTTCTCCGCTTTCCCTCAGCTGATTTGCAAAGGAAGCTGTATGCGGACCGCTGCACCCTTGAAAGCTGCTGATAGCCGTCAATATAATCCTTATATGTTGTATTAAATGATTAAATATATTTTAATTATATTTTTCCCTTTTATACAGATGCTGATGCTAAAAAGGTTCCTTTTATTTCATGAAGGAAACCACAGACGATGCTGCACGCAAGGCGTGACCCACAGGCAACCACTGGGGTTATAGGGCATTACACCTGAAAGCTTGGAGCCCTCAACCTTCAAAAATAAAATTAAATATAATTTAATAAATAAAACATTAAAAAAGAAAAGGAAAATTAACGAATAGAGGAAAAGATCACCTAGGCAACGAGTAACTTAATGGGACGGCAGGAGGAGCGCGGCTGTCTGTCCAGAGGAAGAAGAAGTCACCTGTACTCTAAGGATATACGAAGAAAGTTAGGATCATTTGTATTATAAGACTTAATTATTATATAAAAGAAACTCTTCTTTTATTTATGAATAAAAAGATCCAAAGTTTTGCACAATGAAGGTAATGAATGGTGCAACCTTATAAGCAGGTTACTGTACTTATTCAGGTGTATATGCAGGTGTACCTCACGATCCTCTTATGCCTCCTCGAACCAACTAATGCCTTACTGCCTATCTAAAGTTAAGACTCATCAGCAATTTTAATTGTATATATATAATTAATACATTTAATATAAGGAGGAAGTATAAATAAAGAGAAATACCTAACTATTATGCCTCTACTCTCCCTCACCATCAGCTCAACAGGTAACCAACAGCAGCTCACTGAGCCTCAGAGGAAGGAAGAAGATTAATAATGCACCTCCTTCTACCTTATGCTTTCTGCATTAATTAAATAAATATAAACTAAGCCAATTAAGCAGACTAAATCTGTTGCTACTCTCTTTGCTGCTGTTGACGCTAGTTGTGCCTAATAAACAGATAAGGGGAAGGATGGATAATATAATTATTATATTATATGAATAAAAGAGATAAAATTGTACTTTTTTATGTAAAATCGATTAAATTGTACAAAAAAATGAATTATTTTCCTTATTGTCTGTTTACTCAAGACAAAGAAGGAAAGAAAATATGTTAAAAAGGCAACAAAGGAGAAAAAAAAGAAAGAAAATAATAATGTACCACCACCACTTGTTTATTTGTCTTATTATTAATGTCCTTCTTCTTCTCTTTTTGCCATAAAAAAAAAAAAGACAAAAAAGGCAATAAGAAGCCTATAAAGGCATTATTATTATTATTATTATTATTAGCCTTAATTGATGACCTAATGGTCTCCCTGTATATTTTTTCCTTAATAAAAATAATAAATAATAAATAATACGTACTATTGTACACGACTATATTATTTATTTATTTATTTATTTATTTATTTATTTATTTATTAATTTATTAATTTATTTATTAAGAGCAATAGATGCAGCATTAAGGAAATCAGAGGTAGATAGACCATCTACCCTCCTAAGTACATTTGCTAATCTTTGTACACTTTCCTCATTATTATTATTTATTTCTTCTTCTCCTCCTCCTCCTGGTTCTCCTTCTCCTCCTCTTGCTGTTCCTTGTTGATTATAATAATAATTATAATAATAATTATTAATTTCTTCTCCTTTTCCTCCTTTTTCTTGTTCATTTAATGTAAGTAATCTAGGTATAGATAATTGAGGTGTATATACACCTGAATTAATTTGTTGATAATTAATTGAATTTGTTGCCCAATAATTCTTCCATGCTGTACAATAACTTTCTAGTGTTCTTCTTACTTCTTCTTCCTCTATATTATTATTATTATTATTATTATTATTATTATTATAATTATAATTAATATAATTATTATTATTATAATAATTATTATATATTCCTTCTGTTCCTATTCTTTGTTTCTTAATAATTGTATTATCCTCTACTACTCCTCCTGCCTCCCTTCCTCCTCCTACTCCTCCTACTCCTCCTACTCCTCCTGCTCCTGCTGCTCCTCCTCCTGTTCCTGTTCCTGTTGCTGTTTCTTCTTCATGAATCCTTTTATGATGATTATTTTCTTCATGTGCCCATTTAACAGTAATAATAGATGAATATTTACCAAGAGATTGATCAGCCATAGCAACCTTAGCGAATTCAGCTTGTACCCTATATGCATAAGTAATAAAAGCAATTAATTTTTTAGGTATAATACGTATATGTATAAGATCACCATATTGATTAAATAAATTATATAAAAAAGATTTTAATTTATTTATATTATCTTCTTCTTTATTATCTATAATTAGGCCACTTATATATAAAGTCTTACATTCATGATTATAGCTACCTATACCTTGCATATCCTCACGATGATTATTGTGTCTAATACGTCCAAATATATCACGACTTAATTCAAGTGTATATTCATCTATTAATGTAGGAATATGATGTTTATAAGTACATTTTTCTCCTTTTATACAGCATCCTTTGGCAAAAAATGCACAAAAATAACCTGCAGATACACCCGGTGATGTATCCGCTAGGGTGTATCCTGAGTCTATTGATGGTATACAACGATATATAGATGCATCCCTATCCTTATTATTATTATTATTATATTTATTATTATTATTCTCTCCTCCTATACCTATATGACGTCCATACCATATATTATAATCATTCTCTCCTTCTTTATGACTATAATTCATCAATTCCTCTACTGTACATTGAACTCTTGCTGGTCTTCTTAGCCATTCCTCTACTAATGCTCTCTTACTATCACATAATTGATTCTGCTGCTGCTCCTGCTGCAATTTTTGCTGCAATTTTTGCTGCTTATTGCTGCTATACGCAGCTAAATGGGCTGCATATTGAGCATAAAAATCAGCATAAGAGGATACAACATCATTATTCACTATTCGTTGCTCCTCAACTGCTGCTGCTGCTGCTGCTGCTGCTGCTGCTGTTGCTGTTGCTGCTGTATTGTTATTATTATTATTATTATTATTATCTTCTGGAGGAGGGAGGGAAGAGGAGGTAGTAGTACTAGTAGAAGAAGAGGGAGGAGGAAGAGGAAGAGGAATAGAGGAAGCAGACTCCTCGTGTATTTGGGTAAAAGAATTGTCTTCTTGATGGATTGGTGAATCTATAGTAGATGCACTTGGATTAGGATCAGGAGGAGAGGAAGAAGAAGAAAGAACAGGAGGAGGGAGAGGAAGAGGAGGAGGAAGAGAAAGAGAAGAAGAAGAAGAAGAGGAAGAAGGGGAAGAAGAAGAAATATTATTATCTGTATGGGTGGTGTTGTCACCTGCTGCTGACGTGTTCAATTGTTTACTCTCCTCCATCATACAGTAATAGACCGGATGTTATTGTTCTTTATTTATATTTATATTATTATTCTTGTATAATTATCTGTATCCTGTATACTTATATACAATTTATACAAGGAAATATACACCTAATCTGCTCCTATTTGTGATAGAGGAGAGAGAATAAGATGTACTGTTGACTAGACTTACTAGGGAGGAAAAAGAGGAAAAAGAATCAATCAAGAAGGAATATATTCATCAAATAATACAAATTTTCTTATAATATACAATAAAAAGAAGAAAAGAAACAAAGACGACACTCCTCCTGACACCCAACATGCAGAAAGCTTATTTATATTACATATAGTGCCGACACCGCTGCCGCCTACAACACTACAAAGAGAGGAAGCAGAAATAAATAAAGGGTCTGCTGCATGCATGCAGACTCCTAATTAAACCAATTATTGGTTTATAAACATTCACAAATAGACAATTCACATTATAAACAAAAAGAAAATGTTTATAAGATATATTATGCACATTATAACCAGTAAACCATCAACGCGCCATATCCAGCCCCAAGTTGTACACAGCAGTGACACCCGAAGAAAGCAATGCACTACAATTATTATAAATACATGAATTAATTAAATAAAATAACATAAAAAAAACATATTTAAATTGCTAGTTTATCAGTATATAATGCCGACACCTAGAGGTGCTATAAGGGAGAATATTAACCTCTCCTCCCTTCTCTCTCTCTGTACAGCAAACGAACGAGACTCTCGGGGTTGTGCGTTCCTCTCCTACTGTATATTCTTATCTAAGTATTCATGTTATTAATTAGCAATTCCTTTATATTTATTAGCATGCATATTTTATATAATGAATTAAATAAAAGGTAAATGTCAATAAAATGAATGACATGTGTATTACTGCATGTACGTAAGGAACTGTGGCGACTTATAAGAATCCGCTAGCTGCTGATGCAGTAGACTTGGTCTGTATAACATATTGACATATTGAGTCCTCTCCTCTTAATAGTTGAATAAATTCCTCTATACAGGGCAGTCTACATATATATATTGACTCTATAGGAGTGCAGGTCTGTTGTATCTTTTTATTCGCCTTTATTAACTAATTATCTCTAGACAGACATAATTGAATAATTTGCATGCAATACAACATAACATAAAAATAACAATTTCCTTCTTCTTATGAGTTTATTCTTCATAAAGAGGAGAATATGTTTTATAATATACTAAGAAGTGTACTAAATATCCATAAAAAATAAACAATTGCTATATGCAAGTAGGCCGGTAGTATTTGTATATAATCTCTTAGTCATTAGACACAAAGAATATATTTCGTATATCTATACAACAATAGATGTGTCTATTAATACAATTAAATGATCTGCCTGTTACTCCTCACCATATGTGCTGCCTGCCTAATTAAGAGGCAAAAAGAAGGAATACTTCTTGTATTAATAAAGAAATTTGTTACTTATAACTTATAACAGTCTTATACTTTCATACAAACTTATATTGGTAGAGAAAGAACAGAACAATAGAGTTGTTGTCCTCATGACTATCTAGGACTAAGGGGTGTATCTGCCCAACATAGACAACAAAAAGAATATATTTAATTATAAGGAGTTGTTGTTACAGTAGTCAGCAGGTTATGTTTCTTCTTTTTATGACTAATATTGAGAGAATATAGATAAGAGGAATTATACTTAAGGAAACAGGCAAACACAGAAAAAAAACAACAGGAACTCCTTATGCAGTAAATGTACGCACAATTCAATCAATAAAACTTACAGAACTTATATTTAATTTCTGCAATATCTTTTTTGAATTAAGGGAAAATGCATGCAGATAGACAGTATTTGTTATTTCTTAGTTATCCTTAATTCTCCTTTTGCTGCTTAGAATTTAAGCTGAGTGTAGATTGATGAATTCAAGTCATTGTACATCAATATTATTCATTTAAAGTTATTTTATTGACGAGAATTTATTTCAATATTAACTGAAAAAGTCTGTAGTTCGGTACTCACTGATTAATTAAGGCGTAGAATGCAGAGATTTCTATGAACAAAAAGATGAATCTGCACCTCTAATTCATGAGTACTGACCACATCAGCATATTATTATTCAAAGTCGTACTTTGTAGTATTTACTTCTTGCTGTAAGGCAAACAGATGTGTCCGCGTATCCCAGTCTTCTTATGATGGAAGGAACAACAACACTGCAGGCTTTTTCCCCGCTTCTATGCCACCAAACGTCACGATGGACGCCAGTAGATGTACGCAAAACAATATATGGACAATGCAATAGTAGTTGACGTGCAACATTTAGGAAGGAAACTCCACCTCCTCATTGCTGCCTACTTATAAACAAACGGCATTTTCTTGCCTTTTTATTTAGCAACGAGGGGGCATTTACATCTCCACAGAGACAGCACATAATGAATGTGTCCAATATCTACTAAGTGTTGTATATTCGATGATATGAAGTAGACCACCGCTGATGCTCTAGAGTGCCACGCGTCACCGCAGCGCCAACACCGAGTTGGCCAGCAGATTTGCAGGTCTATTTGACGTTTTCAATATCATACTGTTTCAGTTGCATAAAAAATGTTTCGCTACTCAGGGAATGTTTGAGCTGTGCTCCTGCAGTGCATTATCTACTGTTTTTGATCTTGTCTACTCGGGGAACTTGAACGGGCGAAGTGCGTGCGGAGTAAAAACTATGATAGAAACGGGGAAGAAAGCCTTTGGTTTCAGTGGAGTATTCCATTCACATTCTTGGACATTTTATTTTTCCTATTTTCTTCTTCAGCGCATCAGAATTTCACATTGCACTGACGGGACGAACGCCGTGATGGCAGCATTGGTCATTATCCATCCCCGCTACACGGTAAGGGACACCTCCGGTGTCCTCCTTAGGAGGACACGGACTCTTTCAAAAACAAAGTTGAACATGCAGCAGTAAAATCAAGTAAAATAAGATGGGGGAACCGACCTGATCACTTGGAAGGAAGTGAGAATTCCCCCGGGGCTTCAACGGGCGCTGGAGCAGACCAGAGGACACGATCGCTCACAATTCCTCTCCGCAAGAAGCCTTTTACAACACGGCAAAACCGGAACTGGACAAAATTTCCAAAAAAGGGGTTTCTTTACAACTTTGCATGTCCAGTCCAAAAAGGTTCCCCCATTCTCGCACTCGTAGCTCTTGGCACCGTTCCCGCTGGCTCATTTCCTGGACCTGTCCCCTAATGCTCGCCAACTACGTCAGCTTATCGAGTGTAAAACTGAACCTCCTCCGCATTGTAGGAAAAATAAGATTGAATACAAGAAGCCTGATGGAAGGACGCTGAACCTTATCAGGATTCTTTCCCTAGGGGGGTGCTAGCGCGCCATCCCTTCAGGACTGGTTGCCTCACGCGAACGAAAAGGTGAGGGGAGGTTTCATTTGTCCACAATTACAATGGGATCTTCGCAGTCCACAAAGTCTTTTGACTCAACGGAGGATCCGAGCATCAACTGCGGTCTTGTAGATGGCGAAACGCCCTCAGAATTTAGTAGATCGTACAGCGCCGACGAAGAAGCAGCTTCGCCAAATCTTTCTGTCTCATCTGAAGGAACTTCAGATGAATCTGAGACAAATGAATCCCCACAAAAACTTACTTGCGGCGATGAAAAGCACTCACGACACTCCGCCATTCTCATTTTTGACCTTGATGACACCCTGATTCCTACAGAATGGATTCGATCGACTTTCGCCGCACAAAAGCACAAGCACGCAACTGCTGATGAGGTTTACCAAGTGAGCAATGTCACGCCCTTAGAACAATCCCTCAATTGTAAGATTGACGGGCTCCTAGCTTTCAGAAAACTCTTGCTGTATCTGGATGAGGTTCATGTATACCTGCACAGACAAATTCCTTTGTCGTTGCCACTTGACGTACTGAAGTTCTCACAGCCAACCCGAAGTACAAATGCGATTTTCGTAGGAAATAAGGGAAGAACTAGAACGCCTTACATCAAATAAATTGACTCCTATTATTCTAGGCACTTTGAAGAGGGCCAAAAAGTGGAGCGAGACGGTCGTAATTGTAACGAACGCAAGGAGTGTTAAGTGGCTATCAGCAATGAAATCCCTCTTTCCCGAGGTTGTGCAGCTCCTTCAGGACGAAAATATCCCTATTATCCGTTCCTGCCCAACTGGAGAGGAGCCAAGCATTCACGAGGCACCTGCGTACTTCAGTTATTGGATGAATGCCAAGGTGAGCCAACACCAACACAACACCCACAGAAGGCATTCCATCTCCCAGGAAGCTCCAGCAGACAGACTATTCGTAAGACAAGCTGAAGGAATTGATGTGGGTAACATGCTAATTTTTGTGGCTACAGAAAACTAAATTTTTTGAGGTCGTTGACCAGCACTTCCAAGTCAACTCTATTTCGCCAACAACAACGGTAGATCTCATTTCCATAGGGGACAACGACTTTGAAGAATATGCAGCTTTGGTAAGGGAAGTATATATCTACCTATATAGTGTTGATGCGTTTGCAAAATGGGGATGAACAACTTCGCAAATAGCTAGACAGGGCTGAATCCCCTTCATCACCACTTCGGCTTTCAGGCTTCTACGAATCCTGATCAGGGGCACTTCCCCAAGTGCATGAGTTTCTGTTCAGCGTGCTGCCTATGAGCTACCAACAATAAGGCTTGCAAAAGTGGTCAAATGCCGTTCGGGACTAGAACCGCAATCGTTCCTGCATGTAAGCATTCCACAAGGGAATTCGTTCAACATTGAGCACGAGGCACTGAGGTTTGGTTCCCCTTCGATCACGTTTTCCTCATACTGGAAGAAGGATCAACACATCTGATATTCCGTTTTTGTCTTCAGCAATTGAAGGAAATCACTCTTGCTATAGATCATATTTTTGAAGAAGGCATGCCGTGTCCAACCCGACGTGTTGGAGCAACAGTTACATACGCCATCCAGTAAGCATTCCTCATCCGCTAGTCCAACCTTCTTCGCGAAATCTCTCCAATAGTTCTGCAGTAGGTATTTCTATATCCATGTGAATGTGCACACTCAGTGGAAGAAGGAAAACTCATTGATGCCCCTCTTCGACGGATCACATGTGGAGTTCGGAAAGGCTCGCCCAGTGGTACTGCCAACGCTGAAGCATATCTTCCCCTGCTAAGCTACCCATCGATACGGGAGCTTTGTTTGAGCCTGCGACCATCTATAAATTATGCGGCCGTTTCGTCTGCCGTTATAGCTATTTGAATTTCGCGACGAAAACTATTTATCATCTATCGACTCATTCGTTGCATATTATTTTAGTCGTTCCTAACTAAGTTGAAGAGATGACAAGTACTTTACATGTTGCAAAGTAGCACTGTTCAAAAAAAATTTTGCAGTCGCTTGGTTTTGAATAATTCAGAGGTCCATGAAGCCTAAGCTCGTCATCGCCAAGACGATTAACGATATTTGGCAATCTCGTCCTGGAGCGACTCCGTGAGTTTTGAGCTTGCATTTGGAGATCAATCTCGCTTACTGAAATGACAGTGGCAGCGCAAGCGAGATAGGCGAGGCCGACAATGCTTGCGATCGTGAGCAGGACGGCGAGATGTGGAGTCTGACGAGGGGGAAGGCTGCGCTCAGTGTGTTATCTGGTTTCAACTGTTATCGATTCGGGAGGAAACTTACATTTCTCCTGTCAGATGCTGAAAGCAAATGTTAGAAAGTTTTTTAGTAAACTTGCTTTAGAAATAACGTACCTGTCCAACCGCAATAACATCGGCCTCAAGTGCTCTTCCGGCTGATAGTTTGCCTGCATTCTTTCTGAACTCCCTCAACAGCCCGCTGTATGTCTGTTGGTATTTTTTAATAGATGGTTGAGACGGACACCAGAGAAAGTGCCTCTTACCCTAAAGTTGATCTCAGGTTCAACTCCTGTTTGCAGACACAACGTTATTATAGCTAGTAATGATTTAGCTTTTAGTGTCGGGTTACGTGCCTTTCTTCCTGAAAAGAAAAATAGTTGAATCAATGGCATTCAATATGGCTTCCAGTAAAACAACATACCACTTCAGCGAAGCACCCCCATCGGAGGCAACGTAGAGCAATAGAAGGCCGTCGTGGCACTTGCTGTGTCCAAGTCCCCAACGGTCTGAATGCAGTTCTCTTTGCTTCCATTTGAACACACCCACGGTATGGTGCATTCCCTTACCAATGAGTTCCGTTGCGAAAGTGTTCGCATCGACGCCGTATGGAAGCTCTTGAACAATCGCAACAGCGAATCTGAGAGTTGCACAATGCATGCCTATTCCATCAGGTATCAAGATAATCCAGTCCTTACGGGTAAGAGACGTATTCGTCGACACAACGGTGGGAGGAGCTGTGGCGGATATTGGACAGGCGCTCTAAAAAGGACGAATATTGAATAATGAACAATAATTATGCAGCGGGTTGAAAGACACACCTTCGATCCTGTCGAGTGTGGCGCTTGAGAAGACGTGATCTAAACAATGTGATGGTAAGCAAGGGTCCTTCTGAAACCAGACAAGCCAGTCACAGTACCTGGGTCACAGACGTAGGAAACTTCCATGCCCCATCTTCTGCACGCCATTGTGTTGATCATTGGATTCGGGTAGTTTTCCAAGGTGGTGAATCCAGGCAACATATTTGAAACGGGTGATCCCCTTTCGAATTCTTCAGTGAAATCATCGGGGGTTGGTTCCTCCGAAAGAAGCACCTTCTCAACTATACAACGAGTTGCGTCCAAAAGTTAGAGGAGCAAATAAAAATAAGCTTCTAACCTGAAGTAGGCCAAACTGGCAACTTGAGTGCCTGATTCTCGCTCGACAGCCAATCGCGCGCTGACGCAGGGACCGCCAGGCCTACTAGAACTACTGCTGCTCTTATCATTGTCAGTATAGAGTTCGTGGACAAATATCGATGCAGAGGGACATAAAAAAGGCGGCAATAGTTTAAATCGCGCCACGACTACGTGCCAGTGCGTTCTGTCATCGTTGCAACTGTCTATACACCGCCAAGGTGTTCGCCGCGGAGGCAGCTCAAATGCAAATTACTTTTATTATAAAGCTACGCTTGGCCAACGATTCTTTCTAGTAGTTGCTTGTAGTAACAATTTGACAGGACTTATCCTACCGAATATTGTTTTCGTGGTAGTGAATTCGCAAAAACAAGTATAAATAAAGCAATTAACATTGCACAAGCAACCACTGCTCTGTCCTGGTTTGTCCATAAATTGCAGAAGAAAACGGACCCGAAACCTCACACGGTTTCCGAACAGGAAAAGCAACTGTGGCTCCCGCTGCAACTTAGCTTGACCAAAAAATCTACTCTGATTTAGTTTTATCGTTGGGCGGATTGGATTGATCGTGGAGGAATTCCTGCAGCTCATGTGTCGCATCAGGAAAGCCTCCATGAGAATGCTTTCGCCGAGTCTCATCTCTAAGTTCAGGATCTGCAAATTCAGACACTCACCAGAGCAAAAGCCTTGCTATGCATGCAACCGGCTAGCGTGATCTGCTGTTTCCTCTACTTGCGGAATCAACAACTTGCCTGTCCAGTTAGGGACGATCTTAGGCGGAACTGGTAGCCACCAAAGCCACCAATGCCGACCGAAAACAGCTACGGAATGCTCCCACAGAGTAGTCTGCATTTTTGATGAACAAGACAAAAAGGCAAGATGTCTACGAGTTTAGAAGCAAGCGTAAACCTAGTGCAGGAACACTACTGAGAGTCGCAAGCAAATACGCCAGCCTTTAGTGTACCTTTTGTCCGTGAGTATTCCTGTACGTTTCCACTAGGGTAGCGTTGGTTTCAAGGGCTTCCCATTGCTCTGCTAGAAAATCCTGAAATCAAGCACGAACAACAAGAACTCTGTCCGCTATGGTGAGAGAATGAAAGATGCGAAATCAAATTCTGTATGAGGGCGGACTACTAAAAAACAAATAGGCATATTCATGGCCTACCAGCGTGATGAGTAGGAAGACAACATCAATTACCAGGCATGCCCCAAACAGTACAGGAGCCAGCCATCCAGGATAAGATGACGTCCACTGCTTGATGAAAAGCTGAATGCAACAAAACCGTTTCATTCTTGCCGTGCTGATAAAAACAAACGCGACCATTTTGATCTGGTCATGGTAAACTGTTAAGCACTTGTGTTTTCTTACGTCCTTATGTTCAGCAGATGAAATTAAGAACCTTCCGACTCCCGAAAAGATAATGCCAATGTTGGAAAGACAAGAGAGAGCTGTTGACAGGCATTGAAAAACACATGCATGAGCCCACACACCGGTTTTCCTCAGCACGCAGCTGGACTGTTGCGGAACTTCGATTCAAGGAGAACATTATGTATTACTGGAAAGTAGAACGGGCAACCAAGCAATGGGTCTGGCTCAATGCGCTTTCGCCTCACCCACCCATATACGAAAGGAAGAGGAAGAAGTACTTCTGGTTCATGGTGCCGATGCAGTTGTTGACCCAGGGACAGTGATGATCCATCTTCATTATGCACCTGTAGAACAGAACAGTGCGCAACATTACCAGCATAAGGATGGATTGTGTGCAGCTGTACCCAACGTGCTATGAAAGCTGATTTAGCGGGGAACGCATCAAGTGCTTTCCACCAAACACGAATTCTGCTCTTCGAATAGAAGGCTTACTCCTTGCAGACTTTGCAATGATGAGCGCGAGGCGGTTTCCACCGGTTTTTACACTTAGAGCAGAAATTTGTTTCTCCCTTGAAGTCCTTTGGAGGGGTGGACTGCACCGCAGCATTCACTCTTTCGCTGAAGTCGTTAGACACATGTCACACTTTCCCTTTGTACCCCTCAACTCAAGTCCCTCAAAAAAATTGCCAGCACCTCCGTCAAGCAATGTACCATCAAACCACTCACCGGAGCCCTTTTTGTCGAGCCGGGATCCGTTAAGAGTGTTGCCAGGTGAGAAAAAAGCCCCAGCCAGGTAACGCACTCGAAAACTACCTTGAAAATGTTTCCGATAAAGATGAGCGGCGGTTTCCCTGAACACAAGACCACACGTAGCTGTCAAGTATTATTGGAGACTTGGCCCACACTCCTCTACAACAAGCAGTGGTAAAAGGAGTAACCGTATGCCGTTGGCGTCTGCAGGTTAGCTATCTTTGCGAAGGAGAGAGGCAGCAGTCTGAGCACCTGATCGCTCGCAGATATCATCAATACATGTTGAAATTCAAGTAGCTTACAGACAGAGTACAAAAGGAGTGACCCAACACAACTGTTACTCACCCGCTCCCGGGGGCCCCCGCATAGCTCGTGAACCTTCCGCAGTGGATACATCTGCGAAGGCGACATTGAAGAAGAGAATATTTGTGGCGATCTTCACCACCAACCAACATACCCACACGAAAACGCATGCAGCGATGCCTCCTGGATGCAAGATGAAGCGCATCCTGTGTACTTCTGCTGCCCCGTGTAGCCCAACGGCGATCCCAATGACTCTGTCGGCGCTTTCTTCTCCTCGAACAGCCACAGCAGTCCTCTTCTCTTGGTGGCGACAGGTGGGCAACAAGTACACTCCCCGCGCAGAAGATGTTTCTCCATGAGCGCGGTCAGTCACTCAGGCTTTCGCGAAAGCAGCCGGTCAGCGTTGCTTGTTGCCTTGTTCGGACCAGAAGGGAAGGCGATCCTCCAGTGATCCCTAGAAAACTCTTTACATACAGACGTCTAATTTATGCGTTGGTCTATTAATACGATTTTTACTTCAATGAGGTGCACGTTTTGCACATCATTAGAGTAGGGTAGGACAGCAGGCCACCGCGGGTGGTGGTGGTCTACACTATGGGTTTGTGGTTTGTGCCTGATCCTCCGCTAGAATATTTCCTTTGATTATTATAAGCTTTTTGCATTTCGTTGCAGTGCAAGACGGTAGAAGACTTCAGCTGGCTTGATCAATTCGTTATGCACGCGTTAATCTGGGAAGGTTGAACAGCAGACCCTCCCTGCTATTTCGCGTTTCAGGTGAAACTGCCGTTCCTGAGGCCTCTATTTTCGGTATAATGACGCTTAAAAACTGTATTGAATGGTTGTTCCTCCACAGTAAGAAGAAATTCGTGATTTATTTACCTCATTTCTTTGGTCACAATGCGACGAAGTCGCCGCAGCCGCCACCCATCATTATGCATGCGACCATCATTCATGCATAGCGTGACGGGCTCTCTCCCTCTCTCCCTCTCTCTCTCTCAACTACTAACAGTTACCATAGTTTTCTTATTAATTAATTAAAAGAGTTAATATCCATATTATTCATCTTTATTTATTTAAAGGTTTACATACAGTGTGTATATGACGCTTCCTTTATACGAGGAAGACGCGCACACAGTATGCAGGATGTATTTACGGATATTGCATTAGGGTTTTTAATTGCTATTTGTTGTATACATAAGCATCTCTAACTTATAAACTCATTATAAAGAATTCCTTTTATTCTTATTTAATAAAGAGGGAGGGGAGATGAGGCGATTAATTGATGGTTTGTTGGTCTTGGCGTTATATTCAATTAATCATAATGAGTCCTCCTTAACTGGGGAGTAGTGTGGATACTCTGCTACTACACTCCCTCTACGTCTATATAATTGAATAATTATAATATTATTCATTAATTAAATAAAGAAGAGGAAGAGTTACCATGTAAAGATGGCGATTTATTCACGTGTTGGTGTATCTATGCACCCTTCTTCTTCTTTGTTATATAGAGGCAGACATAGTAGGCGCAGTCTTTCTTCTTCATCAGCCTCTCTCCTCTTCTCTCCTTCTTCTCCCTCCTCTTCTATAGATTATTGCCATTTAGCCAGGGGATCTTGTGTATTATTTCCTCCTGTTGGGGGGAAAATACACCGCAGAGCAGCAGCAGCACAGCAGAGTCCTGCAGCAGCAGCAGCAGCAGCAGCTGCTGCTGCTGCTGCTCTTTATGATGCCTCTCTACATACAAGATGTATTAAGTTGCCTCTATTGAGTACAACAGAGGGAATAAATTGGGGAATTAATAATAATAATAAATATATTAATAATAAATATATTAATAATAAATATAATAATAATAAATATAATAATAATAATAATAAATATATATTTTATTCTTCTTCTTGCTCTATTCATTCAATAGCTAGTAACCTGCAGCAAATAAACAAAAAAGATATTTCTTTTTCCTCCTCTTCTTCTCTTCCTTCCTTATCTATTTCTTCACAAATTAATAATAATAATAATAATAATAATAATATAAATAATAATAATATAAATAATAATAATATAAATAATAATAATAATATAAATGATGATAATAATTTGCATGCAAATAATATACAAGAAGAACCAACAGAAGGATCTTATACACAACAATTCCTACAACATATACAAGATCTAGTAAGCCCCTTTCCTCTTGCATGCATGCACGCATGCGTGCATGCATGCATGCAGGCAGCAGGCATAATTGCATGCATGCATGCATGCATGTTTCTATGCATGCATGAAGGGTTATATGCATGCATGTAGGGTTATATGCATGCATGCAGGGTTATATATGTCCTTTTATTGATGGCTTGTTGTCTTATTTTCCTCTCCTTGCTGCTCCTGCTCATGCTGTTGTTGCTGCTGCTGTCGCTGTTGCTGTTGCTGCTGCTGCTGCTGCTGCTGCTGCTGCTGCTGCTGCAGGTGGGAGCAGCAGCGAAAGATTCATCTAGTGGTGATTGGTTTATAGATTGGCTATTGGCTATTAAATTAGGTCTAGGCATACCATGGTAAGTATAATTAATTAATTAATTAATTAATTAATTAATTATAATATAAATTATTATATATTTCTTTTGCTGCTGCTGCTGCTGCTGCTGCTGCTGCTGCTGCTGCTGTTGTATAGGTGTTGGGCGTTACCTGTTGCTGGTTGTTTATTACGTCTTATTACTCTTCCTGTTGCTATTGATTCTGTAAGTCTTAATTACACCATTTGCTGCTGCTGCTGCTGCTGCTGCAGTTGCTGCTGCTGCTGAATAAGAAGATTAATCTGCTGCTCCTGCTACTGCTGCTGCTGCTGCTGCT
>NW_013563794.1:8601-13601 GCF_000499605.1 Eimeria maxima | reverse complement strand
AGCAGGAAGAACATAATAGCAGCAGGAAAGTGTGTGCATAACAACACACAATTAAATATTTTCTTTATTCTTTCTTTTTATTTAATTCCTTTATAAAAGAATAAAATATATAAATTAAATAAATAAATTAAATAAATAAATTAAATAAATAAATAAATAAACAAATAAATAAATAAATAAATAATAAATAAATAAATAAAATGTATTTATTCTTACTAGTAATATTTGTCCTCCGTTACTTCCTCCTGCATCTCCTTCTGCACGTAGTTGAGAGGCAGACCGAGCAATTCTGCTGCTGCTGCTGCTGCTGCTGCTGTTGCTGCTGCTGCTGCTGCTGCTGGGTGTAAGATGACGCCTATTATCTGTAAGTTTACCGCATTGCGTCATCAAAGGGGATGCTGCTGCTCCTCCTCCTGCTGCTGCTGCATTTGTACTCCCCAATGGGCAAAAAGGATTTCTTAGTGTTCCTCCAAGTTGATGAGAGGAAGAAAATGCATTTGTTAATATAAAAAAGTTAATAAATATAAGTAATAAGAAGAAAAAGAAGAAAGAGGCGGAAGGGGGCCTCCTATAGGGCCCCCCCTCAAAGGAAATCTGCATAGTAATCAAGGAGTATATATACAGTAGACACACCGATAAAATGGCTTAAAAGAACAAAAAAAACATAAATTAAAAGAAATTCAACAATTAAAAACAAAAGAAGACGCAGATATTATATTAATGGGGCTGTCGATGCTCCTTCATGCATTCACCACTCTTTCGTCCGTAGGAGGGAGCTGTCTGTACACCGCAAAAAGTTGAATATCTGTATAGTAGAAAATGTGTAAAAAAAGGCAAAAAAAACGTTTTTCTTTGTATTTATTAATAAGAAATAATTTATTTTATATTTAAATAATACATTTAATTAAAAAAAGAGAAAAAAGTTAAGAGGCGATGCATGTGGTGGTGGGCTTGATGATGGTTCTCTTGCGTCTTTCTTCTTGTTTTTATTCCCTATAGGCAAAAAAGGATTTATTTTTTATCTTTTCTTATATTTAATTAAAATAATTATATTATTTTTATTATTTTATTTAAAAATAAAAAAAAAAATATTCTTTTTTACCCCATCGACGCCGTCAATATACCCGTTAATTTATTTGTTGTTGTTAAAATGTGTATCTGTCGCTGCAGCAGCAGCAGCAGCAGCAGCAGCAGCAGCAGCAGCAGGACATGAAATCCTTCAATATAACAATATTTATTATTTATTTTATTTATTTATTTATTATTAACTAATTTAAATTAAATTAAATTAAATTATATATAATTAAATTAAATAATAATATAATTAATTATCCTGTAGGTATTTATTTCCTCTATAGAATTATTATTCTTTATTACTAACTATTTACCTATTATTTATTACTAAGAAAATAATTATTTCTTTTTTTTTTTTCTTTTTTCTTCCTTTTTTCTTTTTATTTTAATTATATTTCTTTTATTGTCTTTTCTCTTTTGCACACCCCACACCTAGGGGCCTTTTATTTTTCCCTTTTTTTTTCCTTTTCCTCTCTTTCCTGTTATTAGGGTTTAGGGTTTAGGGTTTAGGGTTTAGGGTTTTTTGCCTTACTTACACATTATTTATATTTAAATAAAATAGCGATTTATTTAATTTATATTTATTCTTATTGCATGCGCTTATTATTATGTTTAATTGTTGTATAAATAAATAAATAGATAAAAAATAAATAAATAAATAAATAAATAAATAAATGTTTATGAAGAAAATATTAAATAAAATAATATAAATTCCCTTTTTTGCATGCATTATTTAGGTGTATGTACACCACATAAATAACTATTTATTTCCTCTTTCCTCCTACTAGGCTTTTTATAGTTACAACAAATTAATTAAATTAATTAATTTATTTATTTATTTTATATTATTAACTTAATTTATTCTTTCTTTTTTTTTTTATCTTTTTTATTTACTTTAATTGATTTCTTTTTATTTATTAAATAAATAAATAATAAAAAAGGAACTTTACTGCTGCTGGTAGCTGATGTTACCTGCTGTGGATGCTATTGCTGCTGCTGCTGCTGCAGCTGCTGCTGCTGCTGTTGCTGCTGCTGCTGCTGTTGCTGCTGTAGTGCTTTCTGTTTCCTTGTATTGCTCTTATTTATAATTCAACAAACTTTGTTAGTTTAATATTACTATTTATTTATTATTTTATTTATTTATTATTATTACTTTATTTATTTATTATTTATTAATGCTGGTTCTATATCTTGCATGCGCTCTTGCATGCAGCAAGAGAAAGAAAGAGAAAGAACGAAATGCCTCCCGTTAGTACAGACAATAAATGATGTAATAAAAAGGAAAGAGAAAAGAACAAAATACATAAATATAAATATATAACCGTACTTATATTTATTAATAAATAAATAAATAAATAAATAAGGAAAGAAGTATATGTACTAACATATGTAGGTATAATTAAGCAATATTTAAATTAAAAATAAAAAAGAACAAAAATATCTTGCATGTACAGACTGTACATATACCAACACCTTTCATGGGGTGTCTATACACCTCAAGAACAGGAAGAAAATACGCATTGATAAATATATTGAAATAAAGGAAATTTATTGTGAATAATATTTATAAATTAATTTAATATTTATATTTTATAAAATAATATTTATATTTTATTTATTAATTACTATCCTCCATCTAGGCTCTGTTTCCGTGAGGCTCGCCTTGCATGTACAGACTGTACATACACCGCAATAGACCTGCAAAGGAGAAAAGGGAAAAAAATAGTTGTTATACTAAATTAAGGTTTAATTTAATGCTTAAAAAAAATAAAATAACATAAATTTAATAAAAAAGAATACAACTAAAAGAAATTAATTGAAATAAAGGGAGAAAAAGGAAGAGAATGTCATAAGCATCGGTCTATACTGCGAGCACCAATGGCGGCGGTTGTTGGCTTGCTGCTGATGGATTGAATGGCCTATAAAGGGAATAAATTCATTGTTTTGTTTGTTATAAAATATAATTTAATTAATTTAATTGTTTTTTTCTTCTTTTTCTCAAAAAAAGTACCATTTTACCTGCAAACGGACCGTTGGGCTCTTCTTTTCTTATATATTTATTTATATACATTATGCTGTATATTATTGAAAATGTTGAGGAGGAGATTGAAGTAAGACAATAAAAATATAAAAATAAATTATTATTTATTTTATTTTATTTTATTTATTTATTTTATTTTATTTCTTTTTTATTCCTTTCTTTTTCTTCTACAATATTATTTTATTTCTTATTGTGTGGGGATATTGAATACATAGCGCCGTTTCTGGTGTTATTTTCAGGTGTACGTACACCTCAAGAAAGGTCTTTTCTTCCTTTTTTTTCTCCTTTTTATTTATTATTAAAACCTTTGTTTATTTTATTCCTTTTTTATTCTTTTTCTGCAGGAATGGTGTACTTTAGAGTATCAACATATAGGGGAGACTGTAGGAGCCTCGAGAGCTGTATTTACAAGGATTCCTCCTAAGTAAATTTTTTTATTATTTTTTTTCTTTTTTTTTTATTCTTTTTATTTATTTAATAAGTAATTAATATAATTTAATGAATATTAAACCCTTTATTTATTGCTCCTTATGTTGCCATTCAATGAATATATATGTATATATATATCTACATCTGCATGCATATATGCATGCGTATATTTACAATGTACATATATAAATATTCATCTTTTTATATAAACATATATATACATATATATACACATATACATAAATACATATTTATACACATATACATATATACATGTATACATATATATAAATACATAATTTTGTATTTTTGTCTGTTTTTTTTATTTGTTTTTTTAGTCAATTAGAGGAATTAAAAGGACAATTAAAGGGCCGTTTATTATTGGGTAAGAATTAAATAAATAAATAAATAAATACAATAAATAAATAAAATAAATAAATAAATAAATAAATAAATATTTTATTGTATTTTTGCTTTTATTGTTGCATGCATTAATATACTTTTTTTATTTATTTTCTTTTATTTATCTCCTTTTATTTCCTTTTCTTTATTTTATTTTATTTATTTTATTTTATTTTTCTTCTCTTTTTTTCTTCTTTATTCAGATTCTGCAGATAGTATGCAAGAATTAAATTGGGATCGCGTTGTTTTATTAGATGTGAGCTGCCTATACACCGCAATATTATATAAATAAATAATTAATTATATTTAATTTATTATATATAATAAATAATATATTTATTTATTTTTTATTTATTTAATTTTTTTTTTCTTTTTTTTTTGCATGCAGATGGATGCAGAAGAAGAATTAAAAGTTGAAGATGCAAATAAATTCGATGCTGTACTCGTAGGCGGCATCTTAGGTCCGTTATTTTTTTTTTTATACAATAAAATAAATAAATAAATAAAATAAATAAATAAATTATATTAATTTATTTTATTTATTTATTTTATTTATTTATTTATTTATTTATAGGAAATGTTCCTTCTGATGATAGGACATCAGAAGTAAGAAGAAAACGAATAATTAATTCTCGTCATTTAGGTCCTCTGCAAATGACAACAAATACAGCTGTACTTGTATCCAAGATTGTACTAGAAGGTATTTATATTTATTTATTTATTTTATTTATATATTTATTTTATTTTATGTTATTTATTTATTTATTTATTTATTTATTTATTTATGCAGTAAAAGAAGGGATTTGTTGTCTTTTTTTTTTTGTGTGTTTTTTTTTGTAGATAAAATTCCTCTTGAAGAAATTCCTTTGGTAGATGAACCAGAGATACCAGCTGTAAACCCTAAACCCTAAACCCTAAACCCTAAACCCTAATAAAGAATGAGAAAGTTAATTGTATAGTGTTGTTATTTACTGCATATTTCCTCTCTCTTTTATAAGTAAATATTTTTTCTTTTTTTTTTTCTTTTTTTTTTTTTTTTTTTTTTTTTTTTTTA
>NW_013563794.1:0-8501 GCF_000499605.1 Eimeria maxima | reverse complement strand
TTTTTTTTTTTTTTTTTTTTTTTTTTTTTTTTTTTTTTTTCTTTTTTTTCTTACAGAGTCCTAATTCAAAGGAATCAATTATTCTTCCTTTTCGTTATGTTGCTAAAAGTTATCTAACCAAATCTAAGCATGATGAAAGTATACACCCTAAACCCTAAACCCTAAACCCTAATTAATACACAAACTCTAAACCCTAATTAATACACAAACCCTAAACCCTTAACCCAAAGAAAAAAAATATCTTTAAATAATAAATATTGATTTATTTATTTATTTATTTATTTATATTTATTTATTTATATTTATTTATTTATATTTATGTTGCTGTTTCCTTCAGATACACCGATACTGCCTGATGGTATGTTACCTTTTCTATTAGAGAGTGGCAATGCCTCTCTATTTTAGGGAATTAATTCTTTTTTTATTTTTATTTATTTTTTTTTCTTTTTATTTCTTTTTTTATTTCTTTTTATTATTCTTTTTATTTCTTTTTAGTTCTTTTTATTATTTAAATAGCAACAAATTATATTTCTTTTTTTTGTTGCTGTCTTGCTTCCGCTCTTATGAATAAATAAAACAAAAAATAATTATTAATGCCTCTTACTAAAAAAGGAGGAGAGGCAATAAACAAACAAAGGGAGGAAAATAAAAGGGAAATAATCATTTTATCTAGGGTGTATGCATGCATGTATGTCTGCATGCATGCATGCATGCATACATGCATACATGCATGCATATATTGTTTGTGTATGCGTTCTTTTTAATAGAAAGAACAATTAAACAGGTTTTGTCTTCTTGTCTCTAGATATTTTAACTCAATTTATTTTATTATATTTATTTATTTATTTAATAAGGGAAATAAATAAATAAATAAATAAATAAATAAATAAATAAATAAATCAATAGACAGGTATTTCTTTATCGTATTATTCAAGTGTAGGGTGTTTACTAGCTGCAGGAACAAAATAGATAAAATAAATAAATAAATAAATAATAATTATTCTCTTTATTTATTTATATATATTTATACATATATATTTATTTATTTATATATTAATTTATTACCAGCAATTCCTTGTATTAATATTCTTGCTGCATTAGCTGCCGATACACCTGAAGGTGTCTCTCCTCCCCAATTATTAGCCATAAAACATTCAACTTTACACATTTTTTTTATTGTCTCTTTTTGTAATAAAGAAAGAGACACCCAGTGTTGCTCCTTATGGCAAGGACCTATACATAAATAATAATAATAATAATAATAATATATTATATAATAATAATTTATTATGTATAATAATAATTAATAATATATAAATGCATATATAATTATATTATTATATATAGTATATACATATTATATTATTATTATTTATAATATAATTATTATTATTTATTTATATACAGTATAAGACTTTTTCTTACCTGTATAAGAAGGCCCGGGCTCACACCAACCTAATCATAATAAAAAATATACACAATAAATATAAATAAATATAAATATAAATAAATATATTTATTTAATAAATATTATATTGCGGTGTATGTACACCTCACCAACTTTATGCTCAACTTCCCGCCATTGCTTTGGACATTTTGAACAATCTTGAGGGGCCTGACCTAAATGAATAAATAAATAAATAAATAAATATAATTAATTAATTAGTTAATTAATTAATTATGAATATGTATTCCTTACCAAGACAAGGCCATCTAAGTTTACATTCTTCTGCTATATCTAATATAGATGTATATACACCCCAGTACTGCTAGTGACGCCACAAAAGAAATGCAGCAGCAGCAGCAACAGCAGCAGCAGCAGCAGCAACAGCAACAGCAGCAGCAGCAGCAGCAGCAGCAAGGGACCTTTTCGTTCGTCTGGTGAGAGGAAATCGAAGTGTCTTTTGTTTGGACAATTGGCAGAAGGGGAGTATCCTGTTATATTATCTTATTTATGCTGTATGTACACCTCCTGCAGCAGCAGCAGCAGCGGGAACAGCAGCAGCAGCAGGAACAGCAGCAGCAGCAGGAACAGCAGCAGCAGCAGTAGTAGTTGATTTACCTGCTGGTGCTTGACAAACCCCTGAGCCCATAACATCTACCCAAGACACAGGACATGCATAACCACCATAGTCTTGTTTACCTATACATAAATATATATATTTATATAATATATGTATATATATATATGTATAAATATATATTTATATAATATATGTATATATATGTGTATAAATACATTAGTATATGAATATATATTATAGTTATATATATACAGACATAAGGATGATTATATATATGTATATAATAAAATATATATGTATATAAATATACGTATATACATTAAGATACATATATAAATATATACATATATCTATACATATATTTATATATATACATATACGAGCATCAAAAGAAACAGCAACAGCAGGAAACATTAACATTAATATTAGCAGCAACATTAGCAGCAACAGCAGCAGCAACAGCATCAGCAACAGCAGCAGCAGCAATAGATAAATAATAATACAATTAATAGTAGATGTATCTTGTGCACATGGCCAAAGAATTCGCCATTTAGCGGAGAAATAAAAACGATCATCTGCAGACATTTTATATATTTCTCCTTTATCTATATATACACCTTTATAACTCTATATAAATAAATAAATAAATAAATAAATATATCCTGCTCCTGCTGCTGCTGCTGCTACTGTTGCTGCTGCTGCTGCTGCTGCTTACTGGTGGAGGACGACAGCTTTTATTAGAAACGTCAAATCTCCATCCTTGTGGACATGTATGACTAAAATCCTGAACTATAAATTGATGAATAAGAGAGAAAAATTCTTCTTTTTCTTCTTTTTTTTTATTAAATATAAATAAAATATATTATTATTATAAATTAACATAATTATATTTATTTATTATTAATTATCAAGAAAATCTTCTTATTTTCTTCTTATTGTCTCTACAATGCTTCCTTCTTATTCTTACCGCAAGTTTCGTTTCTGCATGGCCATTCTGCTCTACCTTGAGGGAGAAAAAACAAGAAATAATAATAATAATAGAAACAATTATAATAAATAAATAAATAAATAGATATATAAATAATAATTAACTAATTTATTAATTATTTTATCTTTTTAAATAAAAAATAATGACGTACATGCAGCAGAAAAATCAGCTTTTTGTTCAACAGAAAACCCCGATAAGTTCTATTGATATATTTGTTGCCTCTCTCCCTCTTAATAAAAAAGTATTCAATTAATCTCTTGTTACTTGAGGGGAATCGCAGTGTCCGGTGTAAGTTCTAAAGAAAAAGAATAAAGAAAAAGAATAAAGAAAAAGAAAAAGGGAAAAAAGGAGGAAAAAGGTGCGTAAGGATACAACGAGGTAGACGATTGGCTTACTGCGGTGCAACACATTCTCCGGTGTATATCCACCCCACTGTATAAATAATTAAATATAGATATAAGAAATAAATTAAAATTAAATTAAAAATAAATAATAAATAAATAAAAAATAAATAAAAATAATTAATTTAATTAAATAAACACATACTTGGACATTCATGAGTATAATCTCTTCCTCCTAATTGGTCACATCTGTCTGTCTTGCATGGCCAATGGACATGACACTCTGCAGGGAAATAAAAAGAGGAATTTATACTTTTTTTTTTTACTCAATAAATATAATAATAAATAAATATTATAAATATATAAAAATAAATATATAATAATAAATATAATATTTTATTATATATACAATTAATATAATACTTTTATGTATTATTACTCAATATATTCTCGTATTATCAATTTATTTCTTAAAAACAAAAGAAATGCAAAGAAATATAATTATATTTATAATAAATAAATAAATAAATAAACAATTAAATAAATAAATAAATAAATAAATAAAAATAAACATAAATCTTACCCAATTCAAAGCGTCTTTTTGCCTCTGTTGCTGCAGGATCAATACGCTAATAATAAAAATATAATTATTTATTTTATTTTATTTTATTTCTTTTCTTTTCTTTTCTTTTTATTTTATTTATTTATATTTTCTTTTTATATATTTATTTTTATTTATTTTATTTTAATTTATTCCTTTTTTTATGTTATGTTTATTTCCCTTGTTCTTTAGCTTATTGTATTTATTTATTTTATAATTACTAATTAATTATTATTTTATTTATCTATTTATATTTATTTATTTATTTATATTTATTTATTTATTTATTTATTTATTTATTTATTTATATTTATTACCAATAAATGAGGACATCCTCCTATATAATCTAGAGGTGCTCTGCACTCTTCTTTCTCTGCTGATGACCAACCGGAGGGACAATGCAGAGAATCTATAAATTAATTAATTAATTATTTAATTTTAATTAATTAATTAATTAATTAATTAGTTTATTTATTTATTTATCTATTTATTTATTTATTTATTTATTTATTTGTTACTGAAGGGCAATCAGTCATACAATCACGATCGCATGCGTCATCCATCTGAATAAGAAAAAAAAGTAAATAAAAATAAATAAATAAATAAATAAATAAATAAATAAATAAATAAATAAATAAATAAATAAATAAATAAACAATTATAATAATTATATTTATTATATATATTACCGGCATAATTGGCGCTGTGCTCTCTGCTGCTTGTTGTGCCTAGATAAGAAAAAAGGAAGAAAATTCCCTTTTTATAAGAAAAAAAGAAGAAAAATTCCTTAAGAGGAAATAATTTACTGCTGTAGCCTATAAGGAATATTGTATAAGAATAAGTACGTGTTGCTGCTGCTGCTGCTGCTGCTGTTGCTGCTGCTGCTGCAGCTGTTGCAGCAGCAGCAGCAAGTTGAATAAGTAAGGAAAAAATACCTTTAATGACCAAGGAAGACGGAGCTGCAGCATAGGGAGACTAAGGGATTGTAAATCAGCAGCAGGAAGGCCTGAGCTCCTTATTGAGCCTAATAGGCTATTCAGGTCTGCTGCCTTGTTGGATACACCAACAGAGGGGTCAACTAAGGGGGAAAATAAATAAGTAAATAAATAAATAAATAGGGTGAAGGAGAGTAGTAGTGTATGTACAAATAGGGATGGATGAAGCAGCAAGAGGCTGCATAGGAAGGAGAGGTAAGGGCTCAGGGGGAGGAGCAATAGGAGGTATTTGTGCTTGTGCAGCATTAGGTATTGTATCCGGAGAAAACTGTGCAGAAGGTATTTCTTCTGCTGCTGGTGCTGCTGTTGGTACAGGGGCAGGAGGAGTGCCTATAGATTGAATTATAAATATATGTGTCTGTGTGTGTATGTATTCGTTATTGTATAAGACAGCTCTGCATGCAAGAAGCAACAGCAGCAAATATAATGTATTTATACTGCAGCACCTGGTAATGGTTGTATAGGAGTTGGTAAAGGGGGCTGCATAACAGGAGGTTTATCAAGAATTGTTCCGTCCTTAAGCTGTAATGTGCCATAATAAAGATTTGGTTCAAGAGAATCAACAAGAGGAACAGAAGGAGTTAATGGGTTTGCTGCTCCTCTTAAGCCAACAGGAGATGAAGTAGGAATATTCCACAAAAGTCCAGGTTCTGATAAATGAATAGGACGGCCAAATGAATCAAATTGTAAGACTCCTGATGGAGAGGAAGAACGGGCGAGTGCACAGACGCCGCGGCATTGCAAGAGGGAAAACAGAAGAAACAGATGGTAAGCGAGGAAGAAGAGCGGTAAAAATAAGAATTTAAGGAAATCAAACGGACGTTTCATATTATTAACACATTAAATAACATAAACACAAACAAAAAAGAGAACATTTACTTCCTTCATGTCTAACGTGCAAGATGCGATTTCTAGAGCTGCCTATACACCTGAAATGTGCAATGAGATAACGGTGTTAGGAAACCTTAAGAAATCATTGCTTTATTTCTTATTATTATTCAACAATTCATTTAATGTTTTAATATAATTATATAAAGAGTATCATCATTAGACAATAAAATTTATTCAATTATATTTTACACATTTTTATTTTTAAGGGAAATATCCAGAATTATTATTTAAGAGAATTGACACTTTTTCTACTGTCGAGTGACTACTGTACACAGAAGACTTGGGGAAAGCAGAAGAAATAATTCAATTTATTATGACGATTATGTATTATTATACTTATTTAAATAACAATTAATTAAATAAAAACAAATCTTTTCTACTTTTTTTTTCTTTTTTCTTTTATTTGTGCTAATGGAAGAACGGCAGCCGCATTCTACGCCGCAAATCCACCGTTGCATGCGACGGCAAGCTCGTCTTTGCATTTTCTTGTAATTTTAAGAATAAATAAGTATTCTATTCGGTTTTTTATGTTTTTGTTTCTTTAAATTCTTCCTTTTCAAGGAAAATATCTTGTATTTAAGATGGAGGAGGCGAAAGAAACAACAACAGGAGCTGTCTGCATGGTAGACGCAGAGGCATTCAGGGAAGTTATCGATGCATATGCAAGAGAAGATGCAAAAAGAGAAGAATTAATCAAGAAAAGCAGGTAAATTATATTTAATTATAATTAAACAATTCATTTTTTATGAATAAATAAAAGAAGACAAGCATTAATAACTACATACACACAAACACAAACACAAACACACACGCGCACACACACGTACAGATATATATATAGATTTATTTTCTTTATTGTATTTTATCTTTTTATTAAGTTGTTATAAATGAATTAAATAATTTTTCTTCTTTTTTATATTTACTTTATTCTTCTATTTAAGACAACACAAGACTTAATTCCTCTTTTTACTCCTCGTCTCTCTATGCATTATAGTTATTTAGTTTGTTTGTTTGCTTATTTATTCCCTTTATTTATTTATTATATATTTGTTTATTTATTTTTATGTTATTTTATTTATATTTATATTTGTTTGTATATCTGTATCCATGTATTCTTTATATGTATTTATATCCTTGTATTTTCCCCTAATTGATTCCCCTTTATATATTAATTTACATATATTTATATTTATATATTTATATATATATATATTTATTTATTTTATATATTTATATATTTATATTTATTTATTTATTTATTTATTTATTTATTTATTTATTTATTTATTAGGGATTTACTTAAATGGAGTAAACAATCAATATTTAGTATACATAGGAATGAATTAAAAGAAGCAAAAGATAAATTAAATAATTGTGAACAATTAATTATACAAGAACTTCTTCCTATTTGTCAACAATTTCCTTCCTTAAGGCAGACAGGTAATTATATTTATATTAATAAATAAATTAAATAAATAAATATCTATATTTATATATAAATATATGTATATAAATATATATGTATATATATATAATTGTATACAATTATTTGTTCCTTAAGACAGACAGGTAATTATATTTATATTAATAAATAAATAAATAAATAAATAAATAAATGTATATATATTTATATATGTATATAATTATATAAATAAAAATGTATATATAATGTATACAACAACTTCTTCCTATTTGTTAACAATTAGGCAAATAGGCAACTTGTTTATTATTTTTTCTCCTTTTTTCTCCTATTTTATTTATTTTTTCTCCTTTTTTTTTTTATTTTCTTTTTTCCCTCTCTCCCTCCCTCTATCTCCCTTTATCTCCCTCTCTGTCTCCTTTTGTGTCTCCTTGTATATAGGTATGCTAGTAGGTGGCCTAGAGGAGTATGCAGAGGCAAGAATATTTATATATTTTGTAGAGAAAAGGAGATTAATTTCTTATAAATATTATAGTAAAATATTAACTATTGATGAATATTTAGGAGGATTAATGGATTGTACTGGAGAACTTAATCGGTAATTATATTTAATTAATTAATTAATTTATTTATTTATTTATTTATTTATTTATTTATTTATTTATTTATTTTGTCTATTTATTTATTTACTGTTTAGATTAATGGATTGTAGTGGAGAACTTAATCGGTAATTATATTTATTTATTTATTTATTTATTTATTTTATATATTTTATTTATTTATTTATTTATTTAATTTGTTTTTTATTTATTGTCTTTACCTTTAATCTGTATTTATTAGTTTATTTATTTATTTATTTTATTTTATTTTTTCTTCTTCTTTTTCTCCCTTGTTATGCTAACCAACGTGTTAATATTCCTTACTCTCTTTCTCTGTCTCTTTCTCTCTCCCTCTCTATCTCTCTTTCCTTCTCTCTGTTTGTCTGTCTCTGTCTCTCTCTCTTTCTGTCTGTCTGTCTCTCTCTGTCTCTGTCTCTCTGTCTGTCTCTCTCTGTCTCTGTCTCTCTCCCTCTCTCTCTCTCTCTCTCTGTCTCCTTATCTGTTTGTCTCCCTTTCTCTATCCTTTATTTACTGTCTCTGTTGCTGCATATACAACACTTTCTATTGTATTATAAGTATATATATATATATATACACATATATATATAATATAATAAATATATTAATATATATATATATTAT
>NW_013563793.1:977-2466 GCF_000499605.1 Eimeria maxima | reverse complement strand
GGCCGGTGTGTTATATATGAAGTGGGAGTGCTTGGTGTTGGCCTAAGCACTTGTGGAGCTATTAGTATTTGGCCAGTGGGTTTGGGTGAGTTGCATGCGCTTCTGATTTCGGCGGACATCATATGCAAAGAATCGTATTGCCAGCTGTGTGTGCAGATCCTCTGCACAAAACGTTCACTTTGCTAGGCAGCAAGGCTGCGCAAGCAGTCTATGTTGTAATGCATGTAGAGGGTTTGAGTACTGCTTCCTGGTTTGTATCTATTTGAATCGTGCCTAGGGCGTACGTTGATTTTACGTGACATTTCGTGGTCGATGTGTGACCAATTCCAATGCCAGCAGTAAAATATGTTTGCGTGGGGCAACCGCTTTAGTCATATCATATTTCAGTTCTCTGAAGCATGAATGGTTTCCTGCATAGCTTGGTATTGGGGCACCTGCTTAGAATGCAGTCCTTCAATAATGTAGAAAGCGTCTCTTTGCCACTCAATATCGTAGTGCATGCGCACGTTCCGTTTTGGCTTGTTGAAGTTGCATTAGATGACGGCCGCCTGGTTTATGTCGGAGCCCTGATGAGGTTGTTCTAGCATGGCAGTTCTGATGCCAGGCCGTTTTATTCACACAACGGAAGATACTAATAGGGCACGTGAAACGATGGAGGCGAATATGCTCACAGCGCGAGGTGCGCTAGTACTGTAGTGGGACCAAGGTAGGGGTACACTAACGATAAGGAGGGCAGCATCGCCGAACATTCATACTTCTGGGCTCGCTCCGGAAACTTTCCGCCTCGGCAGCGGAGTACAGTACAGTCAAGCAATGCAATCCATTGTCTGCAGGGATATGTCACACCTGCCTATGACGTCCAGTCAAATCTTAGCAGACCTTAGGAGAGTGTTATAGCTGTCTTTGCAATAAGGAAGGAGAAACCAATATAACATGCCAGAGGGAGTATAACCAACGCCGCTTTGAATGTGCACCCAGTGAAGAGCTTTGAGACTTTGTCGTTAACCCTGATGATGTTTTGCTTTACGATGTGCGAATGTAAAGTGCTCTTTGCGCGGCCACGAACGGAACAAGCTGTTGTCGTACTGCAAAAATAATTGGAGGCGAAAGTTCCCTTGTGGGGATTCCCTGGAAGATTGGTTGAACCAGACGCATCCCTGCTCTAGATGCGTGTGCACCAGCCTACCAGGAACTCTAATCAGCATGCGTACACTATGGAACACCATGAAACCGAAAATACGCCATAGGATGTAAGTTGGGCGAAGAGTAAATGCTGTCCTCCACAAGCGTGACCACCCGGTCCATCGGGCTTACAATAAGTGGTGTATGCAGGCAGCCTGAGTTTGCTGTGCTACTGGGTAGGCTTAGCCTTTGGTGGTGGGTATGCAGAGCCACCGATGAAAACTGTTATTGTGCCCCTTAGCAAGTTTTCAAACTTCACTGTCATAGCTCATCCACATGAGAGTTCGACAAGCTCAGTATCGGGTAT
>NW_013563793.1:0-877 GCF_000499605.1 Eimeria maxima | reverse complement strand
GTGTATGTGAAGTGGCCAAATGTGGCGCCACGGTGTGGTATGTCGCCGTGCTGCGTCCGCAAAGACACTTGCCTGTCACCGTACCGCACATCCACACGGGTCCAGCGGTTATGTAATGCATATGGCTCAACACCACCACACGGGTCCAGCGGTTATGTAATGCATATGGCTCAACACCATCTGCATCTTTGCATTGCTGGACGTTTAACAGGTTGTACGTTGGATGAACCCAGGTCGGGGCAGTTCGCAGACGAAAAGCTCCGCATAAATGTGACTTCATCTATGAGGAAGCACACTGCATCGGAGCTACGAACTGCCTTTTTGAGGCAGGGAGACATCAGACTGATTATCTTAACGTAGCAGCATCTGCAGCAGAGTAAGTGTATTTGCACAGACAGCACACTGCCTTTTTGAGGCAGGGAGACATCAGACTGATTATCTTAACGTAGCAGCATCTGCAGCAGAGTAAGTGCATATGCACAGACAGCACCGTCCTTCTGTGTATCGAGTACAGTTGAATGCCTGGCGTCAGTTCCTGTAGTAGTGCAATGATAGGAAAACACACTGTTGCAACTTCGGCTAGCTTACCGGACAACAGTCTTTGTGCATTGCATAAGCAACCGGGGTGTGAGCACCGGCGCGCAATTAGCGCAGTGAGGATATGTGCAAGCTACTGTTACAGGTGCGGATGTTTCCCTCGTTTAGTTGGGGGTTTGCCTGAGAATATGGTGTAAATCTTTGAAAACTCAAGGCTTACAAACGGGATTAAACGCATGGGGTGTTCCGATCGAGCAGATAGACATCGACGCATGGTCCAACCTCATAAAGAGTCCCTGTTTATGGCAGGAGGCCAGTGTACGAAATCGTGTATACAGTC
>NW_013563791.1:1355-1959 GCF_000499605.1 Eimeria maxima | reverse complement strand
ATGCCAAGTGATCTATAGAGACGAATGCTCCTTGCTCATAATGGCATAGCTGTTTGTATGACTGCATCGCGCATTGACTGCTATCTGCACAATGCCAGGAAATGATGTGCAGATGCAGAAGGGTTGCTAGATTGCCTTGCAGACACTCAGACGTTCGTTACGGGTGTTCTCGGATGTGCCATAACTTGTTGTAGGGTGTGCCTATAGGAAAGCAAGAAGAGGTCGGCTGAGTAATTAGGTGTGCGTTTGGGCGTGGGAAGAGTGGATCGTTTCTACGTTCGGTGGGGTGAACCTTGGCGGGCACGTCCACCATTCAGATGTTGCATGAAACAAGAATGCAAAGCCTTGAGCAGTGCATGGAGAGCGTTTCCCTTTGCCCCAGTCGATGGCGAAGTATGTTTATTCCTGCAGGACCGTGGCGCGAATGCGAAACCACCGCTCTGAACTACAGATTGTCGAGTAGCCCTAGGGAATGCGCATTGATTGTTTTTCTGCTCGGGTTCAGGTAGGTCATGTGTAATATATGTTGGTGTTGAAGTCATGTTGTGAGTTCCTCAGAGAGGTGTCAAAGGTTTTGACGCTATGCTTGTAAACGGCTCGTGTA
>NW_013563791.1:0-1255 GCF_000499605.1 Eimeria maxima | reverse complement strand
ATGCTCACCGTTTGGCGGGCGCAGTAGGATGTGAGCGTTTTCACGTTGGAATGACGGGGTGAGTCTTTGCGGAGGTTGGAACCTAAGCGATGCAGGTACTGCTAAGCATAGTGAGGGCGCACGCGAGCTTTTACAGGCGCATGATGTGTTCACTGGCCAAATAGATGCAGTTGCAGAACTCCCCACATAGGAGGTGCGTTTTGAGTCTGAAACGATACTATTGTTGGTCGCGGCGCTCTCGCCAGCAACAATGTTCGCTGGGTGTTGAGCGAATGTGCCTTGGTAGTGGCTTGGGAGAGTTCGGGACGTTGTGCCTGCATAGCTTGGATGTAGTGTACGTTGCTGTTGGTGAGCGTACTATGCCTGATTAGGAGACACCTGTGGATGGCTGTGTAGGCTGCACGTCAAATATAAAGATCCCTTTTCTTCGTTTTGCTGTTTGCAGTTCTATTGCTTTATGCAGAAGTTGTATAGTCTTCTATACTAGAAAATTGGATTTGTTCACGTGGAGTGCTAGCCACTCACCATATTGCTCCAAAGCTAGTGGCAGCTGAAAAAGCCAAGTTGCACTCATTATAAATGCGTGCAATCGCAGCTTTAGACAGAACACTAATGAGACAAAACAGTGCAGTAACTACTGAGGCAGGGAGGCTTTCCGGGAGGGCGCATGTGTTTGATTGTGGCGCCAGGCACTTGCCACGATGCTCATTTGCTTTTCTCAAGTACAATATCCATGTGCCTAGACTGGGCCCTCTGAAGACGTTGGTGCACCGACCAGATTGCCCTATGCACAAGCGGATTCGATGATATGCCAGTTGGGTTGATCTCCCAACTGCACATGCGAGTATTCCGTTTGGTAGCTTTCCGACGTTTCAGTAGTGCGAGTCGCGAGACAGTCTCGCTAGAGGAATACCGTGGTGCGCATGGCCCGTCTGCTGTGCTTATTGTACAGGCCCTTACTTGGTTTGTTAGTGTCTCCTGCAGTCGTGACAGCTGTGTCGTTCTGCAACCACTCCTCTTGTAGGCGTACGCTCGAAAGCATTTCAGGTATTTGCATGGATGTGAGTATGTGCTGGCGTCAGACTGACGAGACTGTCTAGGCAAAGGTGCAAATAATGGCGTTCCTGCATTACTAGAGAGTAAGTATCACGTTTCTCATTTCAGTCAGCGACAGCGATGTTCACGGTCCACTGTGTGGATTCTGAGTGCGCAAATCGACTGTTTGTTGTGGCACTTTGCAGTGAGAGCCCACTAC